>NC_057808.1:100355313-100377977 GCF_018294505.1 Triticum aestivum
TCTATTTGTTATTTTTTTGTTCTGTTTTCTTTTTTGGTATTTTCTTTCTTTTATTTATTTGCTTTTCTGTTTTATTTCAATTTAATTTATTTAGGCATTTTATAAAAATATGTTTTCTTTATTATAATTACCCTTGTAGTATTCGGCACCCAGTGAACATTTTTGTTTCAATTTTTGAAAAACTTTTATTGTCGACATTAATTTAAATTTGAATTTTGAAACGGTTTTGGATCGTCGCACGGTTAACAACAGTAACTGAGGTGACGTGGCATGATTAGAGGGGAATTACTGTAGCTTGATTACCCGGGCGTTACAAAGACCCTATGACGGGGAGGTGGTCCACAACATGGCTAAAAAAATTAATGTTGTGCTTGGCAAGAACCACCCTTTGACGGTGAAACTAACACCCAAGGATCAAGTGTTTATGAAGAAATCGGTGTTCTGGAAATTACCTTACTAGGAGATTCTACGGGTACGTCACTTTATCGATGTCATGCACGTAGAGTAGAACGTATGTGAAAGCATCCCTAGTACTCTGCTCAAGTTTAAGGTAAAAGAAAGGATGGTGATGGTTCACGACTCGATATGCTTGCTGATCAATCACAACGCAAAAGTGAAGCAGAAGATGATGACAAATTCACCAAAGCTCGCTAGAGTTACAATTTTAGTACAAAAGAAGCAACACAGTTCTTCACCTATTTTTTGTCAGTTAAGACACCCTCTTCCTACTGCGCAAACATCAGAAGTCTCGTGAATGTGAGCTCAGGTAAAATGAAGTTGGGACACATGAAGTCACATGATTGCCACGTAATGTTGACACAAATCCTCCCTGTGGCCATCAGGAATCCGATGGACAAAGATATAAGAAACACACTCATTCACCTCTGTGATTTCTTCAACCAACTATGGCAGAAAGTTGTAAATCCTGAAGAGTTGGATCATATGCAAGATGATATTGCAAGAATATTGTCCAACCTAGAGATGTTTTTCCCACCATCATTCTTTGATGTCATGGTCCATCTCACTGTGCACCTTGTCGACGAGATAAAGTATTATGGTCCTGTGTTTCTTCGCAACATGTATCCCTTCGAGCGGTCCATGCGAATACTGAAGCGCTTTTGTTGGAACTGAAACCATCCAGAGGCAAGCATCCTACAAGGTTGTACCGCGGAGGAGGTGGTTGAGTTTTGCACCGAATACATGAAACAAAGACCTATAGGTTTGCTCCTCTCTCGCCACGAGGGAAGGCTGAAAGGTAAGCCGGTCCTTGCTGGCACGCAAATGGCTGCACTCGGAGAATTGGCAGAGAAAGCCCATTTGACGGTACTGCTTAACAGCCCAGTTCTCATCGCTTAGGCCGAAGAACACTTGGCGGAGATACGCCAAATATTCTTACCAATGGTGTGTGGAGATGAAGGAGCACACGAAGAACTACGCCGAATGGCTGAAGAATCGTTTGGCACAAGGATCCATCGATGACATTGCTACGTGGTTGGCACAAAATCCATCACCTACGGTGTTGACGTACCAAGCATATGACATAAATGGATACACGTTCTACACTGAGGAACGTGATAAGAAGATCTCGTATCAAAATAACTCTGTTCGAATAGAATGCATGACTGTAAATGAACCTGATAAAAGGGTATACTATGGAACCATCAAAGAGATTTGGGAGCTTGACTATGTGAAAGTTAAGGTGGCATTATTCAGGTGCGCATGGATCCCTCTTGGTCAGGTAAGGACAGATGAGTACAGGAAGACCTGTGTTAACAGGACAACGATGGCGTATCATGCGGACCCATTCATTCTTGCCAGCGATGCTACCCAGATTTTATTTGTGGAAGACCCCTTGCATAAGAACGGCCATTTAGCGATGCATGGGAAGAGAAGGGTACTGGGTGTCGACGATGTTGCCGATGAGGACGAGTAAGATGAATTTGATGAGTTGCCAGCCAAGGAATCACGCACCCGTGGAACAGAGCAGCGTAAAATCATCAAAAAACCCAAGTTCATTCGGGGCCAACTTAATGATCCTAGTTCCCCCATGTACATGGGAATTAAGCCGTAAGACTAGTCTTTATGCCTACCCTGCAACTTAATTTCGTTCAATTTAGAACTGTCGCGTGTACTGAATTTGTGAGTTATGCCCGGTTTTCTGTTGATGTAAGAACCGTTAATATGTTGACCTTGATATGCTGTCAGCTCAGGCAATGAATATGAACTGTTATTATTATTATTATTATTATTATTATATCATAGAGGTAGCACACTCAATTGATCTCACTACAGTATGTGTGAACAAAAATATGCAATCTGGTTTGCGAATAGCACACGGTTCATTGATGAAAGACGTGTGCCGACCAAACCCTGCCACCCCGCCCATGATCTGAGTCGTGCTTTTTGATTGGCCAGAACCCAAACCCCACGGAACGTACGTCTGCACCGTTGGATGCTCCCAGATCGAACGACGATCCTCATCCCTTTCGACAGCACATGCAGTTCCGGTTGTAATTTTATTTCTATGCACAAAATGCACGTTAATCTAAATAAATGTCTTAAATATAGCTAACGATACCTGAAATGCGCTAGAAAATCAAATCCGTGGTATGATGGTGATTGCGTACCGTGGAAATTTTTATGAGGCCAAATGATGAAGTCACCAGCCACAGGAGTTTGAATTGACACATCTCCTTTTGGAAAACCATGATCCTTCATGTGAGATGCTCAGGTTTGGAAGGAGTGCTCATCAAAACTTGTGCCAAACTTTACCAATTTTTTTTCCACGGGGTCATGAGAGCACGCCACAGGCACACATCGATTTTGATGATGTCCGAACTCCATCTGAATTTCCTGTAATTAAAATACCAACTAGGCCTACGCCGGTGGCCGCACCTCGTGGCCGAAATGTTTCAAACTTCTCCCCGCTTCTCGAACAAACGGATGAAAACTCACAAAGCGATGCACAAATGATCTGTACACCTTTGCTAGGCTGATAGTAAGGGGGTATCATAGCTAGTATCATGCATGCCAACTAGGCAATTTTGATGAGCTGTCATAGAATTAATTAAACGAAGAAAGAGAGGGTTAAGTATCATATCATAATAAATTCTATGCTACTATGTGTCATGCATGACAATATAAATAAAGTACTACATATGATAGTTGCTACTCTATGATACTATGCATTAGAGCAAGTACACAATAGAGTGACATAACACTAGCCACAATGGGTCGTAACATAGAATGTTACTAGTCTATGTTACTACCTCTATAGTGGGGAGTAACATATGTGTAGTAACATGCAACACTTCATTTATTAGGCTATAGACTCATCTTGCCTTGAGATGTGTGATGTTACTCATACTACTAGTAAGACTACCTGCAGTGGGAGTAACATAGGTAGTAACATCACACATATCTAGATAAAATAGAAGATGTGGCAAGCAATAAATGAAGAAATGGAGGAAAGTGGTAACATAGCTAGTTACTAGTAGTATGAGTAACATCACACATATCAAGGCAAAATGAGTCGATAGCCTAATAAATAAAGTGTTGCATGTTACCACACATATGTTACTCCCCACTATAGAGGTAGTAACATAGACTAGTAACATGTGCATGTTACTAGTCTATGTTACTACCCATTGTGGCCAGTCTAACTAGCTATGTTACCACTTTCCTCTCTTTCTTCATTTATTACTTACCACATCATCTATTTTATCTAGATACGTGTGATGTTACTACCTATGTTACTCCCACTTTGGGTAGTCTAAGCAGGCTATAAGGAATAGACTAATATATATATATATATATATATATATGTGTGTGTGCTTATTAGTTGGAGGAAAGAGAAGAGAAGCGGGCTCTTGGTTAGTAGAGCCAGCTGCAACACGAGACCCAAGACACTTTGTGAGGATGTAAGGTGGGCCAACTATTGATAAACTAGTACGTATATAAAACTTATTATTGTACATGCCCGCTAAGAGGTTGGCTGTATATGACATGGTGAAAGAACATGCGGTGCCCCCATGTTTGGTTTTGGTAATTGATGACAATCTCTATGGACTAATGGTTTCCTTGAGTTATATTTGAAGGGTTTGTCCATAGGCTTTTCTTGGGGTCCATTTGTTGGTTTCAAGGAGATTTTGTGATGACCAAGGTGCTATTAAGGAATTATCCAAAGATTGGTCTTGTGAGTGTTGAGCTTATTGCAAGCATGTCTTGAAGAAGAAGTGTGTGTGATCATTCATGTTTACCTTCTAGACATCATCCAAATGAAGAGAGTTGGAAAGATTCAAGGTTGATCAAGACTAAGTCAAAGATTGAATCAAGTTGATCAACACACAAAGCGTAGAAGATGTACCGAGAGGGATCACGTGAGGGATCACGTGATCGCATGGTAAGGTAAGCACTGTCCTTTATGCTTTGTGTACTAACCCATGGTCTACGTGAGAGTTCTATGTGGGGTTAGGTATGTTTCCATGGGCTTGCGTCAAGAGGAAGATATTATACAACCCATGGAGGATGACATTAAATGGTGTTCGTCACCAAGTTTGCGTGTGCAAGTTCAAGTGGAGCATCATCAAAGAGATCTTATGCTTGAAGCTTGCCGTCCATTGTGGTGACAATGGATTTGTGAAGATGTGCCGAAGAGTGGCTCACCCATAGTGGAGTATGGGGGAGCAATCCACTAGTCTTCACCAAGCCAATGCAATCAAGAAAGGTGGTCCAGCTTGAGGGAGTCAAGATCGTCATCATCCAGCTCAAGTGGACTATGCGCAAGGCAAAGGTTTGCCCTTCATAGGTTTTCTATTTTACCGGTCTCATGGTAGTTGTGGGAGACCAGGTTATAGGATCGATTGCCGTACTATCAAGGGGGGCTCTCGATGAGTAGCTTGATCGTATCATTCGTAGAGAGCTCAAACCATTGCATCCTTGCATCATCTTTATTGGTTCTTGTTTGGTTCTTCTCCTTGTGAGATTTGGAGCTTTTGATCATCTTGTTGACAAGCTCGAGTTCATCGAAAACGGCGTTCACTCATGCATCTTCTATGATGTTTTCGATGTTGGAGGTTATGTCGGTTCTTCTCTGTTGGAGGTTTCACTCCTCTATTTGTTAGGCATACCTCCCCTGACAAGCCCGACGTTTTGATGCTACTCGTCGTCTTGTATCCAACAAGCTTGAGTTTGCTCAATTCGGAGCTCATTTGCAGATGTTTTGGCAGTTCTAGTTTTCCTTGGAGTATACTTGTTTTCATGGAAGTGGCATAAGGATGGTGCGAGCGGTAGTACCGCTGGGCCGGAGCGGCAGTACCGCGTATCGCCACAAGCGGTAGTACCGCTGCCCCACAGCGGTAGTACCGCCCATGGCCATAAGCGGTAGTACGGCTCCGGTTCCTCGCTGGTACCGCCTCGACTCGAGACGTGGTTTTCGTGTGTCGGGTTCAGCGGCAGTAGTAGCGGCAGTAGGAGCGGTAGTATCGCTCGTGTGCGGTAGTACCGCGGCTACCACCACCCCTAGTTCCACTCTATGGCCCTCCTCCCTGTTCCTTCTCCCTGTGCTCGTGGTAGGCGATGTGCGCGGTCCCAGCGGTAGTACCGCTGGGCCAAGCGGCAGTACCGCTGCGGCCAACGGTAGTACCGCTGGCTCCAGCGGTACTGCCGCTCATACGGCTCTGCCTCGCCCTCTCTTTTGCTCCGCTCTCCGTGTTCTACCGCCCGGGCGGTAGTACCGCTCCCCTGAGCGGTAGTATCGCTCGTTCGCGGACTGGGCACATAACGGTTGGATTCGGGAGCTCCTATTAAAGGGGGTCTTCTTCCTCATTCAACCTTATCCCTTGAGCTCGTGTTCTTCCCCCATTGTTGACCTTCTTCGAGCTTGCTAACTCTCAATCCCTCCATGGATTCTTGCTAGTTTTTGGGGGAAAAGAGAGAGGAGATCTAGATCCACATTTCCACCAATCACTTTCTCCTCTATGTGAGGGGAACCCTTTGGATCTAGATCTTGGAGTTCTTTGTGTTCTCTTCTTCGTTCTTCCTCTCATTTTCCTCCCTAGCATTAGTTGCTTCGGTGGGATTTTGGAGAGAAGGACTTGGGCACTCCGTGTGCCCTTGCCATTGCATTTGGTGCATCGGTTTGAGTTCTCCACGGTGATACGTGGAAGTTACAAGTTGAGAAGCTTATTACTCTTGGGTGCTTGGTACCCTTGAGCTTGTTCCTCTTGGGTGCTTGGGCGCCCTAGACGGTTGGTGGTGTTCGGAGCTCAATCATTGTGGTGCAAAGCTCCGGGCAAGCGTCGGGGTCTCCAATTAGGTTGTGGAGATCGCCCCGAGCAATTTGACGGGTACCGGTGACCGCCCCATGGGTTGCCAAAGTGTACGGGTTCGGTGACCGCCCCCAAGGGTTGCCATTTGTATGGGTTCGGTGACCGCCCTCAAGGGTCCCTTAGTGGAATCACGGCATCTTGCATTGTGCGAGGGCATGAGGAGATTACGGTGGCCCTAGTGGCTTCTTGGGGAGCATTGTGCCTCCACACCGCTCCAAACGGAGATTAGCATCCGCAAGGGTGTGAACTTCGGGATACATCGTCGTCTCCGCGTGCCTCGGTTATCTCTTACCCGAGCCCTTTACTTATGCACTTTATGTTGTGATAGCCATATTGTTTCTTGTCATATTTCTTGCTATCACCTAGTTGTTTATCTTGCTTAGCATAAGTTTTTGGTGCACATAGGTGAGCCTAGTTGTTGTAGGTTTTGTGCTTGACAAATTAACCGCTAGGTTTATTCCGCATTTGTTCAAGCCTAAACCGTTATTATTTTAAAGCGCCTATTCACCCCCCCTTCTAGGCGACATCCACGATCTTTCACATGGCAACTTCTTATAGCCAACCCTTGGTTGTATTATTAAGCATGCTTGTAGTGAGGTAGCTAGTATATCATAGACGACTAGCTAGTATCAGACTAGCCACAGTGGGAGTAACTTCAGCAGTAACATCGACTCCAACTCAGCAAACTTGCTTATGTGGTAATAAGTTAATGAGGAGAGAGATAGTTTGAGTAACTTAGCTAGTTACTGTAACATCACATGTCCCAATGCAATATGAGTCTATAACCTAATAAATGAAGCTTTGCATGAGACTACACTTATGTTACTACCCACTATGAAGGTAGTAACATATATAGTCTAGGGATATGTGTATGTTACTAGTGTACTCTCTATTGTGGCTAGTCTCATACTCCCTCCTTTCCGGTTTAGGCCGGTGTAATGGTATTATCATAAGCAGTATCATGCATGCCAACTAGACTTTCTAGATGATGTGGCACACAATTAAATGAGGAAAGAGAGGATGTGTATCATATCATGATACCGTGTCATATTAAATGTTGTACTAGTACTTTGTGTGATGCATGCCAATTAGTAAGGCAACCTAAGATGCTAACTTATGATACTATGCATTACGGAAGTAGTATCCTACACTATCATATGCATGATACTAGTATATATGATACTCCCCATTACAACCAGCCTTATAGGGCTCAATTAAAAAATCTCACCAACCAAGGTAGATGGTGAGTGGTGGAATACTTTTTGTAGTTTGCAAAAACACCCAATTAATGCTTTTGTTTTGCTCAAAAAATTATGTTTTCCAATGTATTAATTGCAATACATGCATGCATATATAAAGTACATGCATTGGTCAACTTTGTCTTAATACTTGCATGCAATGATTAAATGCACCTTGGAATCTGGGCATGTGATGGGGCACAACCAAATTGAGCCTTATAAAATGGGATAACTAAAATTTTGAGATAATCCAATAAACTGGAAAGGAGGGAGTATATATGCATGATACTAGTATATGATCGGCAGTACCTCCATAATGCGTGCATGCATAGTATCATAAGTTAGTATCTTAGGTTCCTTATTAATTGCGATGCATGACACAAAGTAGTACAACATTTAATATGATACGGTTGATGGGGAACGTAGTAATTTCAAAAAAATTCCTACGCACACGCAAGATCATGGTGATGCATAGCAACGAGAGGGGAGAGTGTTGTCCACGTACCCTCGTAGACTGACAGCGGAAGCATTATCACAACGCGGTTGATGTAGTCGTACGTCTTCACGATCCGACCGATCAAGTACCGAACGTACGGCACCTCCGAGTTCTACACACGTTCAGCTCGATGACGTCCCTCGAACTCCGATCCAGCCGAGTGTTGAGGGAGAGTTTCGTCAGCACGACGGCGTGGTGACGATGATGATGTTCCACCGACGCAGGGCTTCGCCTAAGCTCCGCAACGGTATTATCGAGGTGTAATTTGGTGGAGGGGGGCACCGCACACGGCTAAAAGATCTCAAGGATCAATTGTTGTGTCTATGGGGTGCCCCCCTGCCCCCGTATATAAAGGAGCAAGGAGGAGGCAGCCGGCCAAGGGAGAGGCGCGCCAAAGGGGGGAGTCCTACTCCCACCGGGAGTAGGACTCCTCCTTTCCTTGTGGGAGTAGGAGAAGGGAAGGGGGAAGGAGAAAGAAGGAAGGGGGCGCCCCCCCTCCCTAGTCCAATTCGGACTAGCCCATGGGGAGGGGTGCGGCCACCCTTTGGGGTCTTTCTCTCCTTTCCCGTATGGCCCATTAAGGCCCAATACGAATTCCCGTAACTCTCCGGTACTCCGAAAAATACCCGAATCACTCGGAACCTTTCCGAAGTCCGAATATAGTCGTCCAATATATCGATCTTTACGTCTCGACCATTTCGAGACTCCTCGTCATGTCCCCGATCTCATCTGGGACTCCGAACTCCTTCGGTACATCAACATACATAAACTCATAATAAAACTGTCATCGTAACTTTAAGCGTGCGGACCCTTCGGGTTCGAGAACTATGTAGACATGACCGAGACACCTCTCCGGTCAATAACCAATAGCGGGACCTGGATGCCCATATTGGCTCCCACATATTCTACGAAGATCTTTATCGGTCAGACCGCATAACAACATACTTTGTTCCCTTTGTCATCGGTATGTTACTTGCCCGAGATTCGATCGTCGGTATCTCGATACCTAGTTCAATCTCGTTACCGGCAAGTCTCTTTACTCGTTCCGTAATACATCATCCCGTAACTAACTCATTAGTCACAATGCTTGCAAGGCTTATAGTGATGTGCATTACCGAGTGGGCCCCAAGATACCTCTCCGACAATCGGAGTGACAAATCCTAATCTCGAAATACGCCAACCCAACAAGTACCTTTGGAGACACCTGTAGAGCACCTTTATAATCACCCAGTTACGTTGTGACATTTGGTAGCACACAAAGCGTTCCTCCGGTAAACGGGAGTTGCATAATCTCATAGTCATAGGAACATGTATAAGTCATGAAGAAAGCAATAGCAACATACTAAACGATCGGGTGCTAAGCTAACGTAATGGGTCATGTCAATCACGTCATTCTCCTAATGAGGTGATCCCGTTAATCAAATGACAACTCATGTCTATGGCTAGGAAACATAACCATCTTTGATTAACGAGCTAGTCAAGTAGAGGCATACTAGTGACACTCTGTTTGTCTATGTATTCACACATGTATTATGTTTCCGGTTAATACAATTCTAGCATGAATAATAAACATTTATCATGATATAAGGAAATATATAATACTTTATTATTGCCTCTAGGGCATATTTCCTTCAGTCTCCCACTTGCACTAGAGTCAATAATCTAGTTCACATCGCCATGTGATTTAACATCAATAATTCACATCACCATGTGATTAACACCCATAGTTCACATCTCTATGTGACCAACACTCAAAGGGTTTACTAGAGTCAATAATCTAGTTCACATCGCTATGTGATTAACACCCAAAGAGTACTAAGGTGTGATGATGTTTTGATTGTGAGATAATTTTAGTCAACGGGTCTCTCACATCCAGATCTGTAAGTATTTTGCAAATTTCTATGTCTACAATGCTCTGCACGGAGCTACTCTAGCTAATTGCTCCCACTTTCAATATGTATCTAGACCGAGACTTAGAGTCATCTAGATTTAGTGTCAAAACTTGCATCGACGTAACCCTTTACGACGAACCTTTTGTCACTTCCATAATAGAGAAACATATCCTTATTCCACTAAGGATAATTTTGACCGCTGTCCAGTGATCTACTCCTAGATCACTATTGTACTCCTTTGCCAAAATCAATGTAGGGTATACAATAGATCTGGTACACAGCATGGCATACTTTATAGAACCTATGGCCAAGGCATAGGGAATGACTTTCATTCTCTTTCTATCTTCTGCCGTGGTCGGGCTTTGAGTCTTACTCAATTTCACATCTTGTAACACAGGCAAGAACTCTTTCTTTGACTGTTCTATTTTGAACTACTTCAAAATCTTGTTAAGGTATGTACTCATTGAAAAAACTTATCAAGCATTTTGATCTATCTCTATAGATCTTGATGCTCAATATGTAAGTAGCTTCACCGAGGTCTATCTTTGAAAAACTTCTTTCAAACACTCCTTTATGCTTTGCAGAATAATTCTACATTATTTCTGATCAACAATATGTCCTTCACATATACTTATCAGAAATGCTGTAGTGCTCCCACTCACTTTCTTGTAAATACAGGCTTCACCGCAAGTCTGTATAACACTATATTCTTTGATAAACTTATCAAAGTATATATTCCAACTCCGAGATGCTTGCACCAGTCCATAGATGGATCGGTGGAGCTTGCATATTTTGTTAGCACCTTTAGGATTGACAAAACCTTCTGGTTGCATCATATACAACTCTTCATTAATAAATCCATTAAGGAATGTAGTTTTGTTTATCCATTTGCCATATTTCATAAAATGCGGCAATTGCTAACATGATTCAGACAGACTTAAGCATAGATACGAGTGAGAAACTCTCATCATAGTCAACATCTTGAACTTGTCGAAAAACCTTTTTGCGACAATTCTAGCTTTGTAGATAGTGACACTACTATCAACATCCGTCTTCCTCTTGAAGATCCATTTATTCTCAATGACTCGCCGATCATTGGGCAAGTCAATCAAAGTCCATACTTTGTTCTTTATACATGGATCTCATCTCAGATTTCATGGCCTCAAGCCATTTTGCGGAATCTGGGCTCATCATCGCTTCCTCATAGTTCCTAGGTTCGACATGGTGTAGTAACATAACCTCCAGAAGAGGATTACCGTACCACTCTGGTGCGGATCTTACTCTGCTTTACCTACGAGGTTTGGTAGTAACTTGATCTGAAGTTACATGATCATCATCATTAACTTCCTCACTAATTGGTGTAGGAGTCACAGGAACAGATTTCTGTGATGAACTACTTTCCAATAAGGGAGCAGGTACAGTTACCTCATCAAGTTCTACTTTCCTCCCACTCACATCTTTCGAGAGAAACTCCTTCTCTAGAAAGGATCCATACTAAGCAACGAATGTCTTGCCTTCGGATCTGTGATAGAAGGTGTACCCAACTGTCTCCTTTGGGTATCCTATGAAGATACATTTCTCCGATTTGGGTTTGAGCTTATCAGGATGAAACTTTTTCACATAAGCATCGCAACCCCAAACTTTAAGAAACGACAACTTTGGTTTCTTGCCAAACCACAGTTCATAAGGCGTCGTCTCAATGGATTTTGATGGTGCCCTATTTAACGTGAATGTAGCTGTCTCTAATGCATAACCCCAAAACGATAGTGGTAAATTGGTAAGAGACGTCATAGATTGCACTATATCCAATAAAGTACTGTTATGACGTTCGTACACACCATTATGTTGTGGTGTTCCAGGTGGCGTGAGTAGTGAAACTATTTCACATTGTTTTAACTGAAGGCCAAACTCGTAACTAAAATCCTCTTCTCCACGATCAAATCGTAGAAACTTTATTTTATTGTTACGATGATTTTCGCTTCACTCTGAAATTATATGAACTTTTCAAATGTTTCAGACTTATATTTCATGAAGTAGATATATCCATATCTGCTCAAATCATCTGTGAAGGTCAGAAAATAATGATACCTGCTACGAGCCTCAATATTCATCGGACCACATACACCCGTATGTATGATTTCCAACAAATCTGTTGCTCTCTCCATAGTTCCGGAGAACGGCGTTTTAGTCATCTTGCCCATGAGGCACGGTTCGCAAGCATCAAGTGATTCATAATCAAGTGATTCCAAAATCCCATCAGTATGGAGTTTCTTCATGCGCTTTACACCAATATGACCTAAACGGCAGTGCCACAAATAAGTTGCACTATCATTATTAACTTTGCATCTTTTGGCTTCAATATTATGAATGTGTGTATCACTACGATCGAGATCCAACAAACCATTTTCGTTGGTGTGTATGACCATAGAAGGTTTTATTCATGTAAACAGAACAACAATTGTTCTCTAACTTAAATGAATAACTGTATTGCAATAAACATGATCAAATCATATTCATGCTCAACGCAAACACCAAATAACACTTATTTAGTTTCAACACTAATCCCGAAAGTACAGGGAGTGTGCGATGATGATCATATCAATCTTGGAACTACTTCCAACACACATCGTCACCTCTCCTTTTACTAGTCTCTGTTTATTCTGCAACTCCCGTTTTGAGTTACTACTCTTAGCAACTGAACCAGTATCGAATACCGAGGGGTTGCTATAAACACTAGTAAAGTACACATCAATAACATGTATATCCAATATACCTTTGTTCACTTTGCCATCCTTCTTATCCACCAAATAGTTGGGGTAGTTCCGCTTCCAGTGACCAGTTCCTTTGCAGTACAAGCACTTAGTCTCATGCTTAGGACCAGACTTAGGCTTCTTCACTTGAGCAGCAACTTGCTTGCCGTTCTTCTAGAAGTTCCCTTTCTTCCCTTTGCCCTTTTCTTGAAACTAGTGGTCTCATCAACCATCAACACTTGATGTTTTTCTTGATTTCAACCTTCGTCGATTTCAGCATCACGAAGAGCTCGGGAATTACTTTCGTCATCCCTTGCATACTATAGTTCATCACGAAGTTCTACTAACTTGGTGATGGTGACTAGAGAATTCTGTCAATCACTATTTTATCTGGAAGATTAACTCCCACTTGATTCAAGCGATTGTAGTACCCAGACAATCTGAGCACATGCTCACTAGTTGAGCGATTCTCCTCCATCTTTTAGCTATAGAACTTGTTGGAGACTTCACATCTCTCAACTCGGGTATTTGCTTGAAATATTAACTTCAACTCCTGGAACATCTTATATGTTCCATGACGTTCAAAACGTCTTTGAAGTCCCGATTCTAAGCTGTTAAGCATGGTGCACTAAACTATCAAGTAGTCATCATATTGAGCTAGCCAAACATTCATAACGTCTGCATCTGCTCCTGCAATAGGTCTGTCACCTAGCGGTGCATCAAGGACATAATTTTTCTGTGCAGCAATGAGGATAATCCTCAGATCACGGATCCAATCCGCATCTTTGCTACTAACATCTTTTGCAAAATACTATCAGGACTAAGTTCATGATAAATTTAAGTTCAATTAATCATATTACTTAAGAACTCCCACTTAGATAGACATCCCTCTAATCATCTAAGTGATTACGTGATCCAAAGCAACTAAACCATGTCCGATTAACACGTGAGATGGAATAGTTTCAATGGTGAACATCACTATGTTGATCATATCTACTATATGATTCACGCTCGACCTTTCGGTCTCTGTGTTCCGAGGCCATATCTGTACATATGCTAGGCTCGTCAAGTTTAACCTGAGTATTCCGCGTGTGCAACTGTTTTGCACCCGTTGTATTTGAACGTAGAGCCTATCACACCCGATTAACACGTAGTGTCTCAGCACGAAGAACTTTTGCAACGGTGCATACTCAGGGAGAACACTTTTATCTTGAAATTTTAGTGAGAGATCATCTTATAATGCTACCGTCAAACAAAGCAAGATAAGATGCATAAAGGATTAACATCACATGCAATCAATATAAGTGATATGATATGGCCATCATCATCTTGTGCTTGTGATCTCCATCTCCAAAGCACCGTGCTTGTGATCTCCATCTCCGAAGCACCGTCATGATCACCATCGTCACCGGCGCGACACCTTGATCTCCATCGTAGCATCGTTGTCGTCTCGCCAACTTATTGCTATTACGACTATCGCTACTGCTTAGTGATAAAATAAAACTATTACATGGCGATTGCATCTCATACAATAAAGCGACAACCATATGGCTCCTGCCAGTTGCCGATAACTCGGTTACAAAACATGATCATCTCATACAACACATTATATCACATCATGTCTTGACCATATCACATCACAACATGCCCTGCAAAAACAAGTTAGACGTCCTCTACTTTGTTGTTGCAAGTTTTACGTGGCTGCTACGGGCTTAGCAAGAACCGTTCTTACCTACGCATCAAAACCACAATGATAGTTTGTCAAGTTGGTGCTGTTTTAACCTTCGCAAGGACCGGGCGTAGCCACACTCGGTTCAACTAAAGTGAGAGAGACAGACACCCGCCAGTCACCTTTAAGCAACGAGTGCTCTGAACGGTGAAACCAGTCTCGCGTAAGCGTACGCGTAATGTCGGTCCGGGCCGCTTCATCTCACAATACCGCCGAACCAAAGTATGACATGCTGGTAAGCAGTATGACTTATATCGCCCACAACTCACTTGTGTTCTACTCGTGCATAGCATCAACGCATAAAACCAGGCTCGGATGCCACTGATGGGGAACGTAGTAATTTCAAAAAATTTCCTACGCACACGCAAGATCATGGTGATGCATAGCAACGAGAGGGGAGAGTGTTGTCCACGTACCCTCGTAGACTGACAGCGGAAGCGTTATCACAACGCGGTTGATGTAGTCGTACGTCTTCACGATCCGACCGATCAAGTACCGAACGTACGGCACCTCCGAGTTCTACACACGTTTAGCTCGATGACGTCCCTCGAACTCCGATCCAGCCGAGTGTTGAGGGAGAGTTTCGTCAGCACGACGGCGTGGTGACGATGATGATGTTCCACCGACGCAGGGCTTCGCCTAAGCTCCGCAACGGTATTATCGAGGTGTAATTTGGTGGAGGAGGGCACCGCACACGGCTAAGAGATCTCAAGGATCAATTGTTGTGTCTATGGGGTGCCCCCCTGCCCCCGTATATAAAGGAGCAAGGAGGAGGCAGCCGGCCAAGGGAGAGGCGCGCCAAAGGGGGGAGTCCTACTCCCATCGGGAGTAGGACTCCTCCTTTCCTTGTGGGAGTAGGAGAAGGGAAGGGGGAAGGAGAAAGAAGGAAGGGGGCGCCCCCCCTCCCTAGTCCAATTCGGACTAGCCCATGGGGAGGGGTGCGGCCATCCTTTGGGGTCTTTCTCTCCTTTCCCGTATGGCCCATTAAGGCCCAATACGAATTCCCGTAACTCTCCGGTACTCCGAAAAATACCCGAATCACTCGGAACCTTTCCGAAGTCCGAATATAGTCGTCCAATATATCGATCTTTACGTCTCGACCATTTCGAGACTCCTCGTCATGTCCCCGATCTCATCCGGGACTCCGAACTCCTTCGGTACATCAACATACATAAACTCATAATAAAACTGTCATCGTAACTTTAAGCGTGCGGACCCTTCGGGTTCGAGAACTATGTAGACATGACCGAGACACCTCTCCGGTCAATAACCAATAGCGGGACCTGGATGCCCATATTGGCTCCCACATATTCTACGAAGATCTTTATCGGTCAGACCGCATAACAACATACTTTGTTCCCTTTGTCATCGGTATGTTACTTGCCCGAGATTCGATCGTCGGTATCTCGATACCTAGTTCAATCTCGTTACCGGCAAGTCTCTTTACTCGTTCCGTAATACATCATCCCGTAACTAACTCATTAGTCACAATGCTTGCAAGGCTTATAGTGATGTGCATTACCGAGTGGGCCCCGAGATACCTCTCCGACAATCGGAGTGACAAATCCTAATCTCGAAATACGCCAACCCAACAAGTACCTTTGGAGACACCTGTAGAGCACCTTTATAATCACCCAGTTACGTTGTGATGTTTGGTAGCACACAAAGCGTTCCTCCGGTAAACGGGAGTTGCATAATCTCATAGTCATAGGAACATGTATAAGTCATGAAGAAAGCAATAGCAACATACTAAACGATCGGGTGCTAAGCTAACGTAATGGGTCATGTCAATCACGTCATTCTCCTAATGAGGTGATCCCGTTAATCAAATGACAACTCATGTCTATGGCTAGGAAACATAACCATCTTTGATTAACGAGCTAGTCAAGTAGAGGCATACTAGTGACACTCTGTTTGTCTATGTATTCACACATGTATTATGTTTCCGGTTAATACAATTCTAGCATGAATAATAAACATTTATCATGATATAAGGAAATATATAATACTTTATTATTGCCTCTAGGGCATATTTCCTTCAACGGTATCATGATATGATACCACACCCTCTCTTTCATCATTTAACTATGTGCCACATCATCCAAAAAGTCTAGTTGGCATGCATCACACCGCTTGATAGTCCCATATTATGACCAGCCTTATTAGGGTGGCCATAGTGGGGGTATCATAGCCGGTATCGTGCACTCGGGAATAGAAAATATGATGATGTGGCAAAGAAGCAGTAACATAGCTAGGTAGATACCGTAACATATATATATATATAAAATAAATGATTTACTACTTTGTGTCATGCATGGCCATAAATACGGTCATCTATGATATATACTCCCTCCGTTAACTAATATAAGAGCGTTTAGGTCACTATTTTAGTAATCTAAACACTACTCTATGATACTATATATGCACTATGAAGGTACGCACGTAGTATCATACACTAGTATCATATGCATGATACCATATATATATAGTATATGATACTCCCCACTATATAAGGCTGGCCATAGTGGTGGTATCATAGCCGACGATGTCATGCACTCGGAAATAGCAAGTATGCTGATGTGGCAAAGAATTAAATATATATAAAGAGGGTTAGATTAACATATAGGTAGATACCGTATCATGTTAAATGCGATGCTAATTTGTGTCATGCATGGCAATAAATATGATCTATATATGATACTATACTCTATGTATTATACTATGCTCTATAATTAATTAAAGGTAGTATCATACACTAGTATCATATATACTGTATATATTCATGATACTAGTATATGACACTCCACTATACTCGTGATTTCTTACCATGGAAAAAAATTGGAGGCGAAACGACGAACTCATGTTTTCATTCGAACAAAAATATGATGTTAGGTAATGTAAATGTTTTCAAAGAGCACACGGTTCACTCATGAAAGCCGTGTGTCCACTAAACCGTGGCCGATGCACCCCACCCCTCTGCCACGTGCGCGATCTGAGTTGTGCGTTCTAATTGGCCAGAACCTAAACCCCATGGATCGTACGTCTGCACCATTGGATTCTCCTTGATCGAACAGCGATCCTCATCCCTTTCGACAACACATGTACATGTTTTCAAATAGCCCCTCCCAAAAATGTTTTCAAATAGCACACGGTTCACACACGAAAGCTGTGTGCCTACCAAACCGTGGCCGATGCCCCCCTTGCTGCGCGTGCGATCTGAGTCGTGCGTTCTGATTGGCCAGAACCCAAACCCCACAGCTCGTACGTCTGCACCATTGGATGCTCCGAGATCGAACGACAATCCTCATCCCTTTCGACAGGAAATTCAGTCCGGCTAGGAATTGATTTATATGCCAACATGCACGGTAAATGCCAAAAAATGTCTTACATATAGCACACGATCCCTGAAATGCACCAGCAAATCAAACCCGTGGTAAAATTGTGATTGGTTTACGTGGGAAAAATTTAGAGGCGAAACGATGAACTCACGTCTTCATTTCAAAATTAGTACGTCTTCATTTCAAACGAAATTATTCTGTTTGTGCACACGAGCGCTTAGAGGCAACCATTTGCATAGGCCTTTCCGCGCGCGCGGCGACCGGGCATATTTTTCACCCTTTTCACCTAGGCCGCCAACACCCGAAGTCCCCAACACCCCCCACCGTCCGCCCGCGTTTCACTCAACTAGTCCACCCAATCTCCTTCGCCAGCTCCCCCTCCCCTAGATCCACAGCAGAACCCTCCCCGACGCCGCCGTGCTCACCCAGGTCGTGTGTCTGCTCTTCGGCGTCAAGCTACCTCCCTAGTCGTTCCCAACACACGGCGGCCCGCACCTCGCTGGCTTCGTTTGCTCGCCAGCCACCCTCGAGCATATCAATGCAGTAACCCTCGCCTCTCCTGTGGCTCGGCCGGGTTTGCATTAAGAAGCCTGTTAGTTACTGCTCTCCATCATGGTGAGGCATATTTCCTCGCAATCCCTCTTCCAATTTCGTTCCGTATGTTCCCAAATTGGCTATAAAATAACGGAGAGCGTATATATGTTCATTATCAACCTTCCTTACTACATATAAGCTATATTTGTTCCAATAAGTTACTGCCTATTTACAGATCGCGGGCGCCCGAGTCACACAAACTTAACAAATTAGCCGTACATTTTCTAAATTATTGCATGGCATGTTTAGAAAGCTTGATACCAAGTTTTTAGTTTTATGCTTATCCTCCTTTCCGGAGTTTCACATGTGTTCTCTGTAGATGCCGAGTAGCAGCAACAACAATCATTCAGGCCATGTATCTTCATCTGATTCGAACAACCCTAGGTCTTCAGCAGATTGTGAGGGATCAAGTAGTCTTGAACGGGATAGAGCTGCAGCAATTACCCTTCCGGTCAGGACACGGAGGAACGCTCCAAGGAAGCCCACACACCAGCCTAAAGGTGTATATGAAGTAAACGAGATTGATTTAAAGTCCTGGGCTCCAACTAAACCAGATAAAGCACGCATGAGGTTCAGGAGTGTGTGTGGATTTGTTGGCAGGGCAAGGCTCAACATTAATCTGCCAGGGTTTCGGAAGGCTGACACAGAAACACGGGGAAGGATAGTCTAGGAGATCATGGATCACTTCAACGTTCCAGAGCAGTGGAGAATGCAGGTGGAACACGTTGCACTAAAGAAGGCTAGGGATGCTTGGAGAAACTGGAAGCACGTGCTGTACAAGAAGTACTTGAGTGAAGGCAAGGACCCAATCCCCGCATACCCCCAAATTACAAAGGCAGACTGGGCAGAATTCAAAAGGTTCAGGGCAACTAAAGAGTTTGCTGAGAAGAGTTTCAAGCAATCGGAACTTCAGAAGAAAAACATACACCCCCACCATCTGGGTGTCGCGGGACACTACGGCATGAAACTGATATGGGAACAAGAGGACAAAGAAGCAGTAGCGGCGTGTGACACCCAAAATTTTTAATTGGTTTTATCAAAATCTTTTATTTGATTTGAGGAGGGTATTTAAATTTTCTTCTAAAAGGATTTTCCCTCTCAAAATATTTTCTTTTGTGACAAGTGTTTTGTTTTGGATTCACCCAAGACTTGATTTTGGTCTTGGAGGTTTTGTCCATCTTATGTGGACTCAAACCCAAATGTCTTTCATTTGGGAAATTTCTTTTGAAAATCTTTTTAAATAGCCCTATGGCATTTGGAATGATCCTTTCCCCCTTATCAAAATCCCTCTTGCCATGGCATGAGTGGAAATCCCCTCCCAAAAGCCTTTCTCGATCTTTGGATCATGATATGCTTCAAATCCAGCAAGTTGAACCTCTCCATATATTTGTTTCCATTTATTTCTTATCAAAAATATTTTCTGCCCTCTATTCTAGCTCTTGGAGATTTACAAAGGAGCTACCCTTTCTACTTTGATTTTTGCCTCCAAACCAATTTCCCTAGCTAGTCCTTAGAGCCCTCAACCTAGATCCATGAAGATCCACTGGTCTCCAGTTCAAATTTTTCAAATTGTGCTTGCTGCAAGTTTGGACCTTATTTGCCAAATTTGATGAAATTCATTTGAATTCTCCTCCTAAAAATCTGAGAAAATTCAGGCAGCCTCTGGGTGCATTGAGAGGTCACCTCACCAAGTCCCAGCTCCAGAAATTTTTTTCTTCATGCCAAATCATTTCGTCGAACACCTGACTGGCACTGTTGCTATCACGTTCAGAAAGTTCAGTTAAACAGTTTCAGGAACACTGTCGTTTTCTTCAGAGCCCGTTGTCGATCTCGCCAATACCCCGGTGTCGTCGTGCTTCCTTTCCCCTCCTTCTTATCTCTGCGCCGCACGATCACCTGGAAGCTTGCGGGCGTCGGCGACGAGCAGGGGGAGGTGCGCCACCCGTGAGCGACGGCAGCGGCGGCTTTGCGGCCGCCAGAGAGAGGCGCAGCGTGGACGGCGCCACCCAGCGCCGCCCAAGCCATCGGAGGCCGCCGTGTGGCCATCCTCTCCCCCGTGCGCGCTGCCACCCTTCGTCGTGAACTGCTAGGCGCGGAGCGCGCTCTTAGCCGCCGCCGTACCCGCCGCCGTGCCCGTACGGCCGCCCCGTCGATGATCGGTGCATTACGCCTTGCCCGACCGAGGTTTAGCGGTGGAACGGCACCAGTGATCTTCTCTGATGGTGCCTAGCCCCCTAAACCCCCTGCCCAACCACTGCCTCGCCGTAATCGCTCGCTGGAGATATCCCGTTCACGGCAACCCCCTCGAATCGCCTATAAATAGAGGCCCCGAGCTCGAACACGAACTCACACCACCCCTACGCACCACCAATACCACGCCAAGCCACTGGTAGAGCCACGAGGGAGCCTTCTTCCCCAACTCCGGCCGCCTCGACCCGCCACGGGACCCAGCTTGATTCGCTCCCGTGCGTGCACCTCTACCCCTCAGCTCTTGCCAGTAGCTTTCTAGTGCATCCACTCTGCTGACCTGCGCTTCAATTTGGAGATTGCAGCACCCACCGGAGTTCTCCACCATCGCCCGAACCACCGTCCGCCGGAGAAAGTGTCGCCGTCGACGTGGTGCTCTCCGACGACCAAGTCCACCACCCACCGACGCAGAAGAACACGCTGAACCTCTTGGTACCCTCCGATCTCTCTGTCTCGCCGTGGTTCGACGCCGACAACCACCGCAGCCTTCGGGCGCCGTTTTTAAACCTGACGTGTGGACCCCCCCCGTCAGCCTCTCTTCTTTCTCCCCCTCGAACCGTTTTCTGTTGGCGCCTTCGGGAAAATGCGCTTTCCCTTCGGGCTGGCGCATTTCTTTCCGAACCGTTTTCTGTTTTCTCAGTTAAGTCCCTGGTTCTTTTCTGTTTCATCACAGATTAGTCCCTGGACTAAAACCCTTATAACTTTTTAATAAAAGATGATTTTTGATTGATTCTTTTTCTGGCAGTCTTGTATTTTTGTCTAGTTTTTTATGGTATTTATTTGGAAAAATTTTGGAACAAGTTTTATGCACGCGATGGTTTTCACGTTAGTGTGCGTTTTCGCTATACCGTAGGTTCCGGAAGAGGTGACGGAGCCGCGAACTTCGCCGAGCTAGACTCCGACTTCTCCGAACCAGGCAAGCATGTTTGAACCTTTGATATGATAGGTGTTTTGCATGTTTGCTTGAATGGTTGTGCATGGCATATGAGCATCGGTGAGTTTCTCGTTGCATGCAAGGCAACTATCCGTGTGTTCCGAAGTTACCGTGATCTTTGATGAGAGATGACCTGATCATGTGGCGACATGAAAGGTAGTGAGGTGGTATTGTTGTAGCATGCCAGCCTTACGTCATCCGTTTAACTCCGACGTTAACGTGGACTGAGTCACGTTACCGTTCCTTCCCTTTCGTGCTGCCACATGTTTTCTGCAAAGAATACGGTTTAGTAAGTTGTTAACCTCTTTCCTTGTACACACCAAATAGAGGGGCCGGGATGAGGGTTCCATGGCCCTGGATTAAAGCCAGTCATCCGATCAGGGGGCATGGGTGTTTCCGATTGGGACCGAGAGGGGGGCACCCCTTAGAGCGCGCGTATATAAATTTGATCCCATGCTACGCGAGGTTGTAGCCTCCCCGTCTCAAGGTTTTTCTTGAATGTTGCCGAGGGTGGTTCCTGGCATCGGAATGTTGAATGGTGTCTACTGGTTAGATGTGTTTCTCCTAAAACACCGTAAACGGAACTAGTCCTTGTGACTACTGAAATCCGTTGGCTGTGGTTAAAGTACAAACACTGCAGAGTCAAATCCTTCCGGGTCATCGTGTCCATGATAAAGGACCATGGCCAGTATATCCATATCTATGTCAGTCCTCGTGGTAAATCCCCGGTGAACAAGCTTGAGTGATATACTCGTTTGAATTGTTATTCCTATGGATGGACTAACCTTTATTTTATCACGCATCTGAATATTATCCTTGTTGTGATATTAAATTTATGAGCTGCTAAATTATTAAGTTGTGAAATATAAGCCCTTTATGTGATGTCGCTCAGACGTCCGACTGGGGCACTCTTGTTATTTACTTTTGATATAAGCCCTTTATGTGATGTCGCTCAGACGTCCGACTGCGGCACTCTTGTCATTTACTTTCAATATAAGCCCTTTATGTGATGTCGCTTCAGACGTCCGACTGTGGCACGCACTGTCATTTATTATCCATTATCAGCCCTTTATGTGGTGTCGCATTGACGCCCGACTGCGGCATTGTTATTTTATTT
>NC_057808.1:100378644-100438597 GCF_018294505.1 Triticum aestivum
TCAGACGTCCGACTGGGGCACTCTTGTTATTTACTTTTGATATAAGCCCTTTATGTGATGTCGCTCAGACGTCCGACTGTGGCACTCTCGTTATTTACTTTGGATATAAGCCCTTTATGTGATGTCGCTCAGACGTCCGACTGCGGCACTCTTGTCATTTACTTTCAATATAAGCCCTTTATGTGATGTCGCTTCAGACGTCCGACTGTGGCACGCACTGTCATTTATTATCCATTATCAGCCCTTTATGTGGTGTCGCATTGACGCCCGACTGCGGCATTGTTATTTTATTTTGTATCCTTTCGAGGAGTCATTCAGACACTCGATTGGCCCTCAGTATTACTTTGGGATTTCGGGAGGACTACCGCCCGACTTCCCTTTTATTTTCCATGCCCTGCTATCTCATTGCCTGAGTGCGCTTGTTAATCTGTTCATATGCATCATGTTTACATTTGTTATATCTTATGTCCGAACTGTCTTGCGAGTACATTCATAGTACTCACCTGGCTTGTTGATTTGGCCAGATGTTGACGAAGGCGATCTCATGGATGAAGAGTTTGATAGCGAGTCCGACGCCTAGAGGAGTCCCAGTCAGTCTCGTGCGATCCTGGATTTTGGTCACTTGTATTATATACGCTTCCGCCACCCACAATAAGTATCCTCGAGCCTCACTCCGACGCTCGAAGAGCTGTTAGTTTCAGGAGTCATGTCACCCACTTCGCTGTGTTTTATCTGCCACCATTTTTATCGTGAGTTAGTAGCTATGCCACCCTCTCCGCCTTTATGTATTATTGGCGTGCTTGTAATAAATTGTTGAGCAGTCTCTGCTCAACCTTGTATTATATTCAGTACTCCTGGTTTTCTTCTGTGATCAAGATTTTGTCTACCAGTGAGAAGAATTCTTCTCTACCGGTCCGTAAAAGGGATTGATTTCTCAATAAATATTTTTATTGGAAAACCGGTCGTGACAAGCTTGGTATCAGAGCCAGGCTGACTGTAGGAAGCCACTAGGTGCGATCGCTAATCGGTTATTAGCATCTTTAGTGCTTTTTCAGCATTTTGCAAATGTAGCTATTTTCTGTTGGTCATCATAAATTTATGACATGACTACTCAGAATTTTTGCCTACTTTTGTAGATGGCTGGCAGCAACTGCGAGACTCGGGTGTTCACTAACGTGCCCGAGGGGTTTGTCAAACTCCTCGTCTCCATCACCAAGCTCGCGATCGGGCCAGCGACTCGTCCGGAGTTCACGCTTTACTAGCACAAGCTCAGCGACGACGTGTCTATGCACCAAGCCGTGGTGCAATTCAAGGGAGGACGTTATGCGTCTCGCCACTTCCGTTTTGTGGGAAGGGCCATGCCTACGGAGAGGCATGCCATGCAGATGGCCGCCCGTGAGGCGATAGCTCGCCTTCGGGATATCCTTCCTATGGTGAAGACTCGTCGCTACCGCTACCTCCCATGCCATGTGCCATATACTTGTCACTATGCATTCGCCTGCCATAGGGCAGAGCGGGATGAAGCTATCGAGATGCTTGTCGAGTACCTCAAAGCCCTGGAGGAATCTTTCGACAACCTCGTGGACGATCTTGTGGCTGCCCGCATGGACTTAGTTCGGGGCGGTCCTGCCAGCAGGAAGGAGCTTCTCCACATGGCACCGCCACTGACTTTCGTCTCGTCCTCGGCATCTTATTCACCGGCCATTTTGGCCACTGCTCGCCGTCTGCCTACCACTGAGGAGTTCGACCGAGTCATCGCTCCTACTCCAGTCAGAGCTGCACCGCCTGTCGCAACCGCGCTGCCGCCTGTCGCTCCCGCGCCATCACCTCAGCGCAGTACTACGCGCCTGGAGCCTACTAGGGAGGAGGTGGAGGTTGAGTCTCCTGCACCGCTGGGTCTTACCCTCGGCAAGGGGAAGGACATCTTCACCATCTCCGACTGAGTGCGCTTAGTAACCGCGCGTTGTGCTTGCATGTATGTTATGTTTTATGTACTTAAGTTGTAGTAGTTGTGTGCGCTGCATTCCGGAGGAGTGTGCTAGTCTAAATAACATGTCAGGAATGTGTACGCACATCCTGAGTGCTGTATCGTATGTTTGCGTTTCGCGTGTAAGATATGTGCTAAGCAGTCCTTCGCTGTGCGAAATCGTTTATGTTCTTGAAAAATCTTGAGGTCTTTTAAAAAATTTGCCCTTGCAAGATTTTCCTTATGCCACACAGCTCTTCTCATGATTTTTGCAAAATAATACCCCAGAGTGGAAAATGTCTCGTCCGTGGACTCGTTCCATGCCCAACCAACCAGAAGAAGTTTATGGAACACAGACCAGCAACAACTTCACTCAGGGACAGTCTAGTCAACAGGACAGCGAAGCAGCCTTATCTCAAGTATGCCGTCTTTTCGAACAAAGCCAGAAACAGCACCAAGAAATGATGAATCACATCATCAATATGGGAAATCACCGTGAGCCATACCAACCCAACTCCAAGTTGTCTGAACTGCAGAAGACACGCCCTCCAACGTTTGCTCACACTGATAGGCCACTTGAAGCCGATGATTGGCTTCGTGACATCGAAAGAAAGCTGATTATTGCTCAGTGTTCAGATCATGAGAAGGTGCTTTATGCACCTCAGTACCTCACTGGAGCAGCTGCAGCATGGTGGGAAAACTTCCTACACATGCATCCCATTGAACACAACATCACCTGGGAAGAGTTTAAGGAAGGCTTTCGTGGGGCACACATCCCCAGGAGCATCATAAAGATCAAGAAAAGAGAATTTGATGACCTCAAGCAAAGAGGCATGTCAGTGACAGAATACAACGGTCAGTTTACCCAGCTATCTCGTTATGCCTACGATGAGCATATGATTGAGAACAAAAGGATGGAAAAATTTCTGGACGGCCTGGCGCCAACATTAAGATGCCAACTGGTCGTACACACTTTCCCAGATTTCAAAACTCTGGTTGACAAGGCCATTACCTTGGAGAATGAGCGCCGCAGTCTGGAGGACATCCGTAAGCGGAAAAGGGACAAGACGACTCTTGCTCACAACAATCGAAGCAAGACTGAGGTTCCAAGGAATGAAGCAAGAAGATCCACGACTACTGATCTAAGGCCAACCAGACAGTTTCATTCCAGGGACAAGGACTTTACGTACCGTCCAGGGGTCACTTGCTATGCTTGTGGTGAAGAAGGGCACTATGCCAAACAGTGCCCAAAACCAAGGAACTCGGCCCCCAAGCCGAACAATGGTGGGAACAATCCAGCCCCCAAGCGCAACAATTTCAATCCCAGCAACAACCACAGGAAGGGTCACCTGAACCATGTGACCAGGGAAGAAGTGCAGAATGCCCCAGACATCGTGCTCGGTACGTTCCCTGTCAACACTGTACCTGCCACGGTTTTGTTTGATTCTGGAGCTTCTCACTCGTTTGTTTCGAAGAGTTTTGTTTTACAACATGGTTTTCCGATACTTCCCTTGGAAAAATCTATGATCATCAAGTCCCCCGGGAATAAGCAGAGCACTCAGAGTTACTGCCAAGGAGTGATTATTAAATTCGAAGGACTAAAGTTTCAGGCTAATCTCATCGTGTTGGAAAATAAAGGACTGGATGTCATCCTAGGGATGGACTGGTTGACCACCAACAAGGGATTTATTGACTCTTTCAATCGGACTGTGATTCTCACTCACCCTCACGGCAAGACAATAAAGGTTACAGCTCAAGAGAGACCACGGTCACGGCAGCCAAAGCTGAACAAAGTAGATATTTCAGAATTGAGAAAAGTTCCAGTGGTGTGCGAGTTTCCCGACGTATTCCCTGAAGAACTACCAGGCATGCCACCAGACCGAGAGATAGAGTTCAGCATTGAACTAGCACCTGGCACCACTCCCATCTATAAGAAACCTTATAGAATGGCACCCTCAGAATTGGTAGAATTGAAGAAGCAAATAAAGGAATTACTAGACAAAGGATTTATTCGAGCTAGCTCCTCACCATGGGGTTCGCCAGTTTTATTCGCCAAGAAAAAGGATGGGACACTGAGACTGTGTATAGACTATCGAGCTCTCAATATGGTCACCATCAAAAACAAATATCCGATGCCACGGATAAATGATTTGTTTGACCAGCTCGCACAAGCCAAGGTGTTCTCAAAAATTGATTTGAGATCGGGATACCATCAATTAAAAGTACGGACAGAAGATATCCCTAAGACAGCATTCACCTCCAGATACGGCTTATATGAGTTCACAGTGATGCCTTTTGGACTGACGAACGCCCCCGCATATTTCGTCCACCTCATGAACAAAGTGTTTATGAAATTCATGGACAAATTTGTTGTGGTGTTCATTGACGATATTCTAGTATATTCAAGGACACCAGAAGAGCATGCTGAACATCTCAGAATTGTTTTGGGAGAATTAAGGAAACATCAATTGTACGCCAAATTTAGCAAGTGTGAATTTTGGCTAAGACAAGTTGGTTTTCTAGGCCATATATTAACCCAAGAAGGTGTGGCCGTAGACCCAGAAAAATTCAAAGCCATACTTGACTGGAAACCACCTGCCAACGTGACAGATGTGCAGAGTTTCCTTGGAATGGCTGGATATTACCGGAGATTTATTGAAGGATTCTCCACTGTGGAAAAACCAATGACCCAGTTGCTCAAGAAAGACAAGAAGTTTGTATGGACGGAAGCGTGCGAGAAAAGCTTCCAAGAACTCAAGAAGAAACTAACAACAGCACCAGTTTTGACCGTGCCAGACATACACAAGAGTTTTGAAGTGTATTGTGACGCGTCCCGGAAGGGCCTCGGGTGCGTGCTGATGCAGGATGGCAAAGTTGTCGCGTATGCTTCCAGGCAACTACGGAAGCATGAGGAAAATTATCCTACTCATGACTTGGAGCTAGCAGCAGTCATCCATGCACTCAAGGAGTGGAGGCACTTTCTGTTGGGAAACCGTTGCGAAATATATACGGACCATAAGAGCCTCAAATATATTTTCACACAACCAGAGCTAAATTTACGGCAGTGACGCTGGTTGGAATTGGTCAAGGACTATGATGTCGGTATTCACTATCATCCAGGGAAGGCCAATGTAGTGGCCGATGCTCTTAGTCGGAACCCCAGCCCGGGCAACGACAGTCCACAGAACTTGAGACCTGAGTTTCAGCAGGAGTTCGCTAGACTCAACATGGTGTTGGTCTCTGAGGGCACCGTATCAAATCTGGAGATACATCCCACCCTAATGGAACAAATTAAGAAGGCTCAGCAGGGACATCCCAGCATTGAAGGTATAAAGAGAAAAACGAGCCTAGGCAAGGCTTCAGAGTTCGTCACAGACAATGAAGGAATATTATGGTACGGGGACAGACTTTGCATACCAAACATTGAGGAACACAAGCAACAAATCCTAACCGAAAGCCACACCGCCCCATACTCGATCCACCCTGGAGGAACCAAAATGTACAAAGACATTTAGGAAAGATTTTGGTGGCACGGTATGAAAAAGGATATAGCCGCATTTATTGCTTGTTGCGATTCATGTCAGCGCATTAAAGCCGAGCATCAAAAGCCAGCAGGGCTACTCCAGCCAAACCGGATACCTGAGTGGAAATGGGATGAAATTGGAATGGACTTCATCGTCGGACTACCTCGATCGCAACGCGGAAATGATGCCGTATGGGTCATCACAGATAGGCTAACCAAGGTAGCACATTTCCTTCCCGTGAAGACGACCTACTCCACTCAAAGGCTAGCCAAGCTATATCTCTCCCGTATAGTTTGTTTGCATGGAGTCCCAAAGACTATAATATCCGACCGAGGCACTCAATTTGTCTCTAAATTCTGGGATCACTTACAACAAGCTCTGGGCACGCAACTAGCATTCAGTACAGCGTACCACCCTCAGACTGATGGACAAACGGAACGCGTGAACCAAATCCTAGAGGACATGCTGAGAGCCTGTGTGCTCACCTATGGATCCAGTTGGGAAGAAAGTTTTCCATATGCCGAGTTTGCTCACAACAATAGTTACCAAGCCAGCTTACAAATGGCACCCTTTGAAGCATTGTACGGACGGAGGTGTCGTACCCCACTGAATTGGTCAGAAACGGGTGACAGTCGTATCTTCGGCCCAGACATGCTCGAGGCCTGGGAGAAGGTTAAACAGATCAGGGACAGACTCAAGACAGCCCAAAGCCGGCAGAAGAGCTATTACGATCAGAAACATCGTGAGGTCAGCTTTGAACCCGGTGATTACGTATACCTACGAGTCTCTCCTATGAGGGGCCTACAACGGTTCAAAATTAAGGGGAAGCTAGCCCCGAGATTTATTGGACCATTCTGTGTGATTGCACGAAGAGGCACAGTAGCCTACCAACTAGACCTACCCAAGGAGCTGTCAGACGTCCACGACGTGTTCCACGTCTCACAGTTGAGGAAATGTATGAGAAACCCGGAAAAGCATGTGTCTCATGAGAGCATTGATGTGCAACCAGATCTCACCTACAGAGAACGGCCAGTAAAGATATTGGAAGAGTCTGAACGGAGGACCCGACAGAAAACAACTAAATTTTTCAAGGTTCACTAGAGCAACCACACCGAGGATGAAGCTACATGGGAAAGGGAAGATTTTCTCCAGGCAGAGTATCCATATCTATTTGAGGATCAGCAGTGATCTCGAGGACGAGATTTTTCCTAAGGGGGTAGGTGTTGTGACACCCAAAATTTTTAATTGGTTTTATCAAAATATTTTATTTGATTTGAGGAGGGTATTTAAATTTTCTTCTAAAAGGATTTTCCCTCTCAAAATATTTTCTTTTGTGACAAGTGTTTTGTTTTGGATTCACCCAAGACTTGATTTTGGTCTTAGAGGTTTTTTCCATCTTATGTGGACTCAAACCCAAATGTCTTTCATTTGGGAAATTTCTTTTGAAAATCTTTTTAAATAGCCCTATGGCATTTGGAATGATCCTTTCCCCCTTTTCGAAATCCCACTTGCCATGGCATGAGTGGAAATCCCCTCCCAAAAGCCTTTCTCCATCTTTGGATCATGATATGCTTCAAATCCAGCAAGTTGAACCGCTCCATATATTTGTTTCCATTTATTTCTTATCAAAAATATTTTCTGCCCTCTATTCTAGCTCTTGGAGATTTACAAAGGAGCTACCCTTTCTACTTTGATTTTTGCCTCCAAACCAATTTCCCTAGCTAGTCCTTAGAGCCCTCAACCTAGATCCATGAAGATCCACTGGTCTCCAGTTCAAATTTTTCAAATTGTGCTTGCTGCAAGTTTGGACCTTATTTGCCAAATTTGATGAAATTCATTTGAATTCTCCTCCTAAAAATCTGAGAAAATTCAGGCAGCCTCTGGGTGCATTGAGAGGTCACCTCACCAAGTCCTAGCTCCAGAAAAAAAATTCTTCATGCCAAATCATTTCGTCAAACACCTGACTGGCACTGTTGCTATCACGTTCAGAAAGTTCAGTTAAACAGTTTCAGGAACACTATCGTTTTCTTCAGAGCCCGTTGTCGATCTCGCCAGTACCCCGGTGTCGCCGTGCTTCCTGTCCCCTCCTTCTTATCTCTGCGCCGCACGATCACCTGGAAGCTTGCGGGCGTCGGCGACGAGCAGGGGGAGGTGCGCCACCCGTGAGCGACGGCAGCGGCGGCTTTGCGGCCGCCAGAGAGAGGCGCAGCGTGAACGGCGCCACCCAGCGCCGCCCAAGCCACCGGAGGCCGCCGCGTGGCCATCCACTCCCCCGTGCGTGCTGCCACCCTTCGTTGTGAACTGCTAGGCGCGGAGCGCGCTCTCTGCCGCCGCCGTGCCCGTACGGCCGCCCCGTCGATGATCGGTGCATTACGCCTTGCCCGACTGAGGTTTAGCGGTGGAACGGCACCAGTGATCTTCTCTGATGGTACCTAGCCCCCTAAACCCCCTGCCCAACAACTGCCTTGCCGTAATCGCTCGCTGGAGATATCCCGTTCACGGCCACCCCCTCGAATCGCCTATAAATAGAGGCCCCGAGCTCGAACACGAACTCACACCACGCCTACGCACCACCAATACCATGCCAAGCCACTGGTAGAGCCACAAGGGAGCCTTCTTCCCCAACTCCGGCCGCCTCGACCCGCCACGGGACCCAGCTCAATTCGCTCCCGTGCGTGCACCTCTACCCCTCAGCTCTTGCCAGTAGCTTTCTAGTGCATCCACTCTGCTGACCTGCGCTTCAATTTGGAGATTGCAGCACCCACCGGAGTTCTCCACCATCGCCCGAACCACCGTCCGCCGAAGAAAGTGTCGCCGTCGACGTGGTGCTCTCCGACGACCAAGTCCACCACCCACCGACGCGGAAGAACACGCTGAACCTCTTGGTACCCTCCGATCTCTCTGTCTCGCCGTGGTTCGACGCCGGCGACCACCGCAGCCTTCGGGCGCCGTTTTTAAACCTGACGTGTGGACCCCCCCGTCAGCCTCTCTTCTTTCTCCCCCTCGAACCGTTTTCTGTTGGCGCCTTTGGGCAAATGCGCTTTCCCTTCGGGCTGGCGCATTTCTTTCCGAACCGTTTTCTGTTTTCTCAGTTAAGTCCCTGGTTCTTTTCTGTTTCATCACAGATTAGTCCCTGGACTAAAACCCTTATAACTTTTTAATAAAAGATGATTTTTGATTGATTCTTTTTCTGGCATTCTTGTATTTTTGTCTAGTTTTTATAGTATTTATTTGGAAAAAATTTGGAACAAGTTTTATGCACGCGATGGTTTTCACGTTAGTGTGCGTTTTCGCTATACCGTAGGTTCCGGAAGAGGTGACGGAGCCGCGAACTTCGCCGAGCTAGACTCCGACTTCTCCGAACCAGGCAAGCATGTTTGAACCTTTGATATGATAGGTGTTTTGCATGTTTGCTTGAATGGTTGTGCATGGCATATGAGCATCGGTGAGTATCTCGTTGCATGCAAGGCAACTATCCGTGTGTTCCGAAATTACCGTGATCTTTGATGAGAGATGACCTGATCATGTGGTGACATGAAAGGTAGTGAGGTGGTATTGTTGTAGCGTGCCAGCCTTACGTCATCCGTTTAACTCCGACGTTAACGTGGACTGAGTCACGTTACCGTTCCTTCCCTTTCGTGCTGCCACATGTTTTCTGCAAAGAATACGGTTTAGTAAGTTGTTAACCTCTTTCCTTGTACACACCAAATAGAGGGGCGGGGATGAGGGTTCCATGGCCCTGGATTAAAGCCAGTCATCCGGTCAGGGGGCATGGGTGTTTCCGGTTGGGACCGAGAGGGGGGCACCCCTTAGAGCGCGCGTATATAAATTTGATCCCATGCTACGTGAGGTTGTAGCCTCCCCGTCTCAAGGTTTTTCTTGAACGTTGCCGAGGGTGGTTCCTGGCATCGGAATGTTGAATGGGTGTGTACTGGTTAGATGTGTTTCTCCTAAAACACCGTAAACGGAACTAGTCCTTGTGACTACTGAAATCCGTTGGCTGTGGTTAAAGTACAAACTCTGCAGAGTCAAATCCTTCCGAGTCATCGTGTCCATGATCAAGGACCATGGCCAGTATATCCATATCTATGTCAGTCCTCGTGGTAAATCCCCGGTGAACAAGCTTGAGTGATATACTCGTTAGAATTGTTATTCCTGTGGATGGACTAACCTTTATTTTATGACGCATCTGAATATTATCCTTGTTGTGATATTAAATTTATGAGCTGCTAAATTATTAAGTTGTGAAATATAAGCCATTTATGTGATGTCGCTCAGACGTCCGACTGTGGCACTCTTGTTATTTACTTTTGATATAAGCCCTTTATGTGATGTCGCTCAGACGTCCGACTGTGGCACTCTCGTTATTTACTTTTGATATAAGCCCTTTATGTGATGTCGCTCAGACGTCCGACTGTGCCACTCTTGTCATTTACTTTCAATATAAGCCCTTTATGTGATGTCGCTTCAGACGTCCGACTGTGGCACGCACTGTCATTTATTATCCATTATCAGCCCTTTATGTGGTGTCGCATTGACGCCCGACTGCGGCATTGTTATTTTATTTTGTATCCTTTCGAGGAGTCATTCAGACACTCGATTGGCCCTCAGTATTACTTTGGGATTTCGGGAGGACTACCGCCCGACTTCCCTTTTATTTTCCATGCACTGCTATCTCATTGTCTGAGTGCGCTTGTTAATCTGTTCATTGCATCATGTTTACATTTGTTATATCTTATGTCCGAACTGTCTTGCGAGTACTTTCATAGTACTCACCTGGCTTGTTGATTTGGCCAGATGTTGACGAAGGCGATCTCATGGATGAAGAGTTTGATAGCGAGTCCGATGCCTAGAGGAGTCCCAGTCAGTCCCGTGTGATCCTGGATTTTGGTCACTTGTATTATATACGCTTCCGCCACCCACAATAAGTATCCTCGAGCCTCACTCCGACGCTCGAAGAGCTGTTAGTTTCAGGAGTCATGTCACCCACTTCGCTGTGTTTTATCCGCCACCGTTTTTATCGTGAGTTAGTTGCTATGCCACCCTATCCGCCTTTATGTATTATTGGCGTGCCATTAAGAAATTGTTGAGCAGTCTCCGCTCAACCTTGTATTATATTCAGTACTCCTGGTTTTCTTCTGTGATCAAGATTTTGTCTACCAGTGAGAAGAATTCTTCTCTACTGGTCCGTAAAAGGGATCGATTTCTCAATAAATACTTTTATTGGAAAACCAGTCGTGACACGGCGGGTGGGAATCCGGCCTTTAGTGAAATCAGGGGCGAACGTGCCAGAGACTACTTGCGGGCACGTGCAAAGAGGCGTGATGACGGAACTTATTACTTTGAAAACGCACGTGACGCAAAACTGTTTGAAGTGATGTTGGAGGCTTCCAAGATCCCTGGAAGGTTCTACAAAAACTCAGGGCCATGTGACATTATGTCCATTGCTCTGGACACAAAAGAGCCCCCTGGACGTGCAAGGGGTATAGGTGTTAATGTCCCGCACAAGAGGGCTTTCACACTCAGCAAAGAAGAGAGGCTCAGCATGAAAAAAGCGAGGAGTGAAATGAAGCAGAATGCATTGTATGAAAGGTCGAAGAAGGAGATTTATCCGGCTGTTCGAAAGGATGTTGAGGAGTCAATGATGATGCAGAAGACTCTAACACTGACAGATAGCCAGCAGATGGGAGGGGAGGCGGGCATGGAGGATGCTGCTTATTGCGCGACAACACTGCACAAGAGTAGTTGTGCATCAGCTGACCCCAGTGACACTGAGACTGCAGCTGCTCGTGATGATGCTATATCTGATCTATCTGGAATGAAAGACAGACTGAAGGGCGTGCTTACACATTATGAAGGTACATTAAAATGTGCAAACGCCTGGGTTTGCCCACCCTTCTTGGAAGATGGCCTCTTCTTGGACAATGTGCCATTGAAGCCGGGTTGTGTGAAGTGCTACGTGACTGAAGTAAAGCCTGGATTCAATGAATTTGCCCTGAAGAATGTCCTAGGAGACTTCGATGAGCAAAGGACCTTGGGAGAAACACTGTTACATCACATCCAGTGGCCATGAAAGGAAATAGAGTTCATCGATGAGATTCCTGAAGCCCCGCCAAGGGCAACCATTGTCGCCCCTCAACCGGTGACGCTCTCCTTGCCACAGCAGCTCTCGCGGGATGATGCATCAACCTGTGATCAGCCGGCCCAACTTTGTGGCTTACAAGCCATGTCATCCTTCGCCCCAAAGCAGCCAGTGGCAAGGCCTACAAATGCTGATGACGCACCACCGGTTCAGATGCCGGCTGCTGAAGCAGCGGGGGGAGACCCAGCTACAGCACAACCAGACATTCTGCCAGAAATGCTTCAAGTACCAAGAAGGAAGTGGCAAAAAAGGCTACACCCACAACCATGATTGCCTCTTACTTAAAGCACTCATCGCCCAGAACCAAATTAACAGCAGCTTGTTCGAATCGCGGAGTAATATTATTTCTGACGCCATGGGTGATGAAGAAGTACGTTTGTTGCTTGCTAAAAGTAAAGCAGACGTACTTGAAGCATGCAATTACATCCATTGCCAGCCATTTCTTGTTGGCGAATACTTTCATGAGTGCAGCTCCAGTTGTTGTGAGTTACATGAATATTGCATGGATCAAATGTCAGAAGGTCATCATGGTTTGCTAGTCCACTACAACAGAGATCATTTCCGACATGATGCTGGTTCCATCAATGTGAGTTTCGAGGACTTACATCTCTTCTTCAACTTCAACGTGCTCGATGCCACTCTTGTTAGATGCGTGATTTTGTAAGTACTTAACAAACTCTGATCAACTTCTCCATATAAGGCTGTAAATGATAAACAGCTAACTGCATTTTATTCCTCTCAGGGGATTGAATGCGCAGAGAAGAAAAAGGGGGAGTGTGTATTTTATAGATCCTGCATTAGCAAATGGCACAACATTAGATGCTAAGGACCGACAGGACTGGGCCGTTAACATGGTCGTTCGTATCTTCAAAAACACGTCCCATGCAGAATCATTTCGCTGGCCATATCATGAACGGTAAGTCAAGTAAACAACCACACATACACTGATTGTCTTTCAGATTTCGACATCATTCGTAAGTTCATGCCTTTCTTAATATGTAGAAATCACTGGATATTGGTATTCATTGTTCCAAACAAGAACACAGTTTACTCCATCAATTCTGACGCATGTTCAGCAATTCTTGGATAGGTATTGAATTCTATGATGTTGAAATTAATTTGCATTCATATCTGGTTCAATAATTGATGTTGTCAAAATTCATCGTCATTTGCAGTGTGTTCGCATTATGGAAAACTAAACCGGGGAACCTGTTCAAGACGGAACAACCTCTACAGCACGAGATCGTTTCTCCGGTAACACACCAAAATCCATTATTTTTGGAAAATTTATCCAACAGTCTACAAATACCTTTCCTTACGCTAGTCAAATGTTCAAGCTTCTAAATAAACCTCTTTCTGTTTTGTCCAAAGAAAAAATAATACATCTAACACCGGTTAGGTTGTTCCTAACAGGAGAAATACATGACTAATTTTGTACAAAAAATTTCAGTGTCCTCAGCAAGAAGCAGGGACCAACCTTTGTGGATACTATGTTTGCAGACACATGATCTCCATCTACAAATCTGCTGATAGTTGTGACGATCCTCGCGAATTAGTACCGGTAAGTCTATCTTAATTAATATCTTTACTCCACTCATATGGCACATTCTGATCTGAAAAATACTGCAGCTCATCTTAAAACCGAGGATACCTGAACCGCTCCCGGCTGGTGAATTGCTGATGGTTTGAAGACTTATCAGCGACTTCTTCCTGGATCACTACATCAATCCCACTGGTGATAATGAAGATTTCAGCATGCGTTCTCCTGAAACATTGAGTAGGAGTTAGCCACTAAACATATAACGTATGGATCCATTGTTTTCCATCTGATGAGGTCTTCGTATTTCATACACTATGATTAATTATGTAATGCATATATGTGTGGACACATCATTGGAAGTTAGCTACCATATGTTCAATTGCAATTGTTGCGAAATCTGACGAATGTTCTTCCTGTGGACACTATTTGTTCACTTGAATATTGTGGCGAATTTGCTTTTTGCGTGCCGATTCAAAATGGGATATTTTTGTTTTAACCTGGCAATTGCTCCGCACACGGTTCAACTAAATGAGTGTGTGCGATCAACATCAGAAAGCATACGTCAATCGTAGCGGAACCGTCGATGATACACAGCAGATCACAAATGATTTGCAGCGCTACTACGCGTGCGTAGGGTCTCCGGAACCATTTGTGGTATCGCATTATCGCACACGAGAACTGGGAGTAAACCGTGCCCAATGCAAAATACAATCATAGTCGTAATTTTTTTAGGAAACGTGTGGGATCCCAAACGAAAAGCACACGTCACTCTTGCAGCAACCGTCGGTGTTACCCAACAAATCACAAACGGTCTGCATCACTTGTATGTGTGCGAAGGGGCTCCTGAACCATTTGTGATAGAACATTATCGTAGACGGTAATTGTTGGCAAACGTGTGCGATGGAGTCAAGCATGGCAGACGGGTTACGCAGAAAACTCGTGTGCGATGGGGCACAAATCGCACACAGTTCATATGTTGGCCCGTGTGCCTTACATATTGTTTCCCAAACGGTTCGTTACGACAGACCGTATGGTTTCACTACGTCATTAGAAACGCTTAATCACCGATACCACACGTGCGAAAGAATTTAGTGTGTGCTGCATCGGACACGATTACATTTTGGAAGGCCTCTGGATCACTGCTCCATATCCCCGACGGTTTCTGGGTCGTGTGGGAAGGACACCCTATCGTACACACTCACTTGGCGACGGTCCCAAATGCCGTTGCGGAAAGGGGTTAAAAACCGTTTGTTTAGGACCGACGCGTACCAGTGATGTTACTTGCCCGAGATTCGATCATCGGTATCTTCATACCTAGTTCAATCTTGTTACCGGCAAGTCTCTTTACTCGTTCCATAATACATCACCTCGTGACTAACTCCTTAGTCGTTTGCTTGCAAGCTTATGATGTGCATTACCGAGAGGGCCCAGAGATACCTCTCCGATACTCAGAGTGACAAATCCTAATCTCGACCTATGCCAACACAACAAACACCTTCGGAGATACCTATAGAGCATCTTTATAATCACCCAGTAATGTTGTGACATTTGATAGCACACAAGGCATTCCTTTGGTATCCGGGAGTTGCATAATCTCATAGTCAAAGGAACATGTATTTGACATGAAGAAAGCAATAGCAATAAAACTGAACGATCATAATGCTAAGCTAACGGATGGGTCTTGTCAATCACATCATTCTCTTAATGATGTGATCCCGTTATCAAATGACAACTCATCACTACAAAAAAAGACACATCCGTGACATTTTGGGCCGAACAAATTTTTTTCTGTCATGCTTATAACACTTCTATGACGATAATTGTGACAAAAACCGGTATCATCATAGATGTGGTGGGCTCCTACTTCTATGACAAAAAATCATGACAGAGAATGGGCTTTTCGTCCTGGGCGGGCCGAAGACGCAGCTGCAAGACATTCTTTGGGCCGTCCATGACGGAAAAAACTGTGGTAGAAGCGAGGGCGAGGAAAACATCGGGGAGTTCCCGGTTACGGTGGGTAGTCGGGGGCCGAGCGATGCGCGTTTCTCTCATACACATACACGCGTGTGTGCGAGGTGTTGCGCTCTAACTGACCCGAGCAAGGCATTGGGCTCTAACTAAAACCGAGCGATTGCACTGCAGGCTACGCGTTACTGACCCGAGCGATCGATCGATGGGTGTTAACTAAACCCGATCGAGTGATTCCTTTGCTACTGCTACTAACTGAAGCCGATCGAACCTGCTGCCTCTTGATGAACTGTGAGCGTTGTTGGGGGGGTTGGATGAACAGTTCCTGGTGGGGGGGTGGATGAACAGGACCCAGTGGTAGTAGAGGCCGTTGCCGCTGGATGAATAGGACTCCAATCGAGCCGGTTGGGGGTTGGATGAACAGGAACCCATGGAGGGCTCGATGAACAGGACCCCGTGAAGGGCTGGTTGAACAGTAGCCGGTGGAGGGCTGGTTGAATAGTAGCCGGTGGAGGGCTTGATGAACAGTAGCCCATGGAGGGGTGGTTGAACAGGACCCCGTGGAGAGGGCTGGTTGAACAGTAGCCGGTGGAGGAGCGGTGGAGGCTGGATGAACATGAGCCCGTGGATGAACAGACGCAGGTGGAGGCTGGAGGAGGTCAATGGTGGATGAACAGTAGCCCGTGGAGGCTGGAGCAGGTGACACGACTGGCGCTGCTTTGGGCGGCTGGAGCAAGAAGACCAGAGGTTGAAGAAGCACTACAGCCGTTGTATGGACATCGTACGGTCACTGGAGCTAGAATTGTTCATATTGACTAAGTTGACAAAGCCCTCCGTCCGCGTCAACTTAGTAGGCCCACAAGTCAGCCTCCCACTATGGTGGGTCCCAGCTAGCAGGGGAGGTATTCATTTTTTTCTGCGCAATAAGGAGGCACTTCCTTGCGTGCGAAGATATAGCTGGTGGGTACGACCTGTCCGCGGGGGGAACGTTTTTTTCGTGAAATATAGAGGCCCTTCCGGTGCGTCCCAGCTGTCAGGTGGAGGAATCATTATTTTGCGCGTAATAAGGAGGCATTTCCTTGCGTGTGGTCGTGGATCCAGCTGTCAGCCTCTCCACGTACAGTCCACTTCTGATGGATGTTTTTTGTTGACCACATTGACCACTCCGCGCCAAGCGCATCCAAGGTGGTGGACGATGGCGAGGCCCGAACAGCAACGAGCCAGAGATGGGAAGACGCGGGAGTGGAGTCGTAGACAGAGAGGTGTACGAGGGTTAACTGGTTCAGGTGCGGTGTGGTTCGGCAGTCGGTGGAGAAGAACACGAGGTGTGAAGGGGTGGAGGGATGGCCTGGCCGGTGGTGGGGTAGCGCTTCATAGTGAAGCGTGCTAAGCAGAGCTGCTAGCAGCAGGAGGCGGGAGTAGGTGGTCCCGGCGGCGCTGGAGGAAGAAGACGAGAGATTGAAGATGGAAGCCGGTCATTGGATGTAAATCCAACGGCTAACGATGTCAGAATCATTTGTTGACTAAGTTGACAACGACTTGTGTTGGCTTCGACCTATTGGCCCACATTTCAGCCTCCAAAAATGTGGCACGTATTCAACCCATTTTTCAGAATTTACAGTCAATTTGATCTCTCTTTTTTTAGAATTACAGTCCATTTGCTCGGCAGAGTGGACAAATAATGTAGCGTCCATGCGGCCCATTTATTTTTTCCTAAAAAATTACAGTCCATTTGCACTTTCTAGAAATACACGATTTTGTTGTGCTGATTCTAATTACAATGTTGGGTTGGGTGCCGCAATGTTATCAAAAAATAAACATGGGTTGAGCATTTTGTTATAAATATATTTAAATAATAAGTGATTTATTATTACATTGGTCCTTAAATCTTAACAAGCTTTTGTACACAATCACTAGGATTTTCGTGGCCAACAAAATCCAGGATTTTATTGTTAAGAAATTATTTTTATAAGTTAATAAGATGTGGGATATTGTTTTCTTACATATGTAAGTATCTGTTAAATATATGATGACAATAAAAATAATATATAATAACATATAAAATAATTTAAATATATATAATATAGTTAGAAGGGAAACATAAGTTGGACCAGGCGTTCCTATTCTTATATAGAAAAATAGAACAAACCTCTGCGTTTTCTTCAAAAAATACATAAATTGGGTTGCCGATGTTTCGGGAAAAATAAAACCTTGGATGGGAGGTCCATAGGCCGGTTGATACATGACGGCCCTCAAGAAAATACAAACCGGCATGTCGTGGGCTGCGCATGATAAAAAAGAAAGCCTAGACGGGGCAGCCCACAACCCAGCTGATACTTGCCGCCCCAGTGATAATAAATGATACCTGCCAGCTCCCCGGCTTCATTGTGAATTTATCTCCATTAGTAACTACGTTGAAGCACCTAAGAAAATGTAACTATGTTGACAAACCCATGGGCCCCAACGTCAGTATAGCATTAGGAGGAAGTATTTTTTCAATGAGGCACTTGCTTGCGTACGGCCATAGACCTGGTGAGTCCCAACTGTCCGCCTCTCCACGTACAGTCCTCTCCAGATTCCTCTCGTTTGTTCAGCATGTTCACAATGGAAGACAGCGGCGCCGCGGCGAGTGCACAAAGGTGCAGGAGGAGATCAGACCACCTGAGGCAGTGCCTTATTTGTAACGAAAGTACTGAACTAGCCCAGTGGCCAAGTGACACTGCCCGACAGCTGTTCCAGTCGGGTTTGATTCCACCTGATGCAGGGAAAATATCTCCAAATTTTTTGCCTCTGCCATTATTGACATGTGGGTCCCCATTGTCATCCACGCACACCACGTCCAACACTTGCCAAAACTTCGTCCCGCGTTTTCTCTGTTTTTCGCACTCGATATTGTGTGGGCATTTTGAAAATAGCATATCTTTTCGACTGTGCATCATATGAAGATGTGCCATGCATGAATGTTGATCAGCATGATGTTAACTGGCTGGTAGTTCCATTTTCGACCATGAATAAAACTTCCAACATGATGTTATCCCTATTTGAAAAGGCCGTGTTAATATATATGCTCTTCCTCTGAAAGTTGCAGTTTCTTATCTGAAACTCAACTTGCAGTTTCTTCGCTCGGAATCACATTGTCTGCACTTTTATACTTGTATGAAACTATATTTTTAAGTGCTAAAAATAGATCTCTAGAATTCATAAAATACTTCATATTCTCAATACTGTAAATCCGAAATTCAAAAGACATTCATATCTGAAAGTACTCTCAAAATACACAACACAAAACACAATTCATAACCTGTAAATACTGACAACCCTAAGCTCCTCCTGACAATTCACAACCTGTCCGACTATTGGGCTGGGGGGGCAGTCCCCTCCTATTCCTCGGCGGCAGACAGCCGCCCCGTGAGACGATGTGAATGGCGAGGGAGAGGATGGCGGGGAAGCGTCGTCAGGCCAACTGCTTTTCTCCTCTTGAAGTTGGGTTCGGTCGACGAAGACTCCACCGGCTCGCTCTAGCACGACACCCTCACAAACGGCACCCTGTAGATGCTCGATCCTTCAATCTCTGGTGGATGCTCCATCTGGGATCGATACTCCCACCACCGCTCCCTCACGATCAGATTCGGTGAATCTGTTTGCTCCATGGCCCAGAGGAGCAGCTCTATGTACTCCCGCGTGACTCCCTTTGGGAGTATCGCCGCCTTTTCGCTCTGTTGCAGATATTTGGCCATGGATGTCATCGTCGCTGCTAGTCGGTCCTTGTTGTCAAACCAACACTATATCTCCAACATCCAAGATAGCTTCACAGGGTCGCCGTCTGCGATCCTCACATATCGGTTGTACTCCTCCATCGATCTACTTCTCCACAGCACCTTCACTCGCCGGCGGTGGTTTTTGAATGGAAGAGGAGAGGAGCAGCGCTGGTTTTGGATTAGAATGGGAGAGGAGCGACGCTGGTTTTGGATTGGAAAAGGAGAGGAGGGGCGGTGGTTTTGAAATGGAAGAGGAGAGGAGCGTCACTGGATTTAGATTGGAACAGGAGAGGAGCGGAGCTGGTCTTGGAAGTATTTTTTGTTTTACGTATTTTGGATCAAAGTTTGACCACGTACTATATTTGACAAGCAAAATGTGAATGCATGTCACCAAAAATTGTATTGTTTGGTTCATATTTGAATGTACTTTCAAATTATATTATTTTTGCAATGTATAACATATATTTTATTTGTGAAAATCATGGTCAATTATGACCCAGAATAAAATGGAGACTAGTTAATGTGGGGTCGCTTTGTTAATTGAAGGGTAAATTGATTTTGATTTTGATCCAGCCACAGCGCGCCGTCCCTCTCGTCCAATCCTAAATCGCTGCCGCACGCTCCTCTCCCTCTTCTCCATTGCAAAACCACCTCCTCTCCTCTCCATCATCTCCATTCCAAAACCACCGTCTCGCCTCTCCCTCTTCTCCATTGCAAAACCACGTCCTCTCCTCTCCATCATCTCCATTCCAAAACCACCGTCTCGCCTCTCCCTCTTCTCCATTGCAATACCACCCCCTCTCCTCTCCATCATCTCCATTCCAAAACCACTGTCTCACCTCTCCCTCTTCTCTATTGCAAGACAACCGTCTCTCCTCCCATCTTCCAAAGCTAGCACCAGACCACTCAGAAGGACATCTATGGAGAGGATGCAGCAGCGAATCAGGCAGATCGCCGGCGGCGACTAGGCGAAGTTAGCCAGGTTGAAGGAGATCCTTACTTAGTTTGACAATGAGTGGGAGATTTCAAGGACGGTGAGGGCCATGTGGCAATGTATGCGAAAGAGTGAGACGACAACGATGAGGGCGGCGATGTACTCCTCGGCGGCAGTCACGCCGCAGTCCTTCGAGTTCATTGAGTATCTCCTCTGGGCGATGGAGCAGACAGATTCGCCCGAGGCGAAAGTCAGGCAGAGGTGGTGGGCGTACAGGTCGAAGGTCGAGCACCCAGAGGATAACGAATCGATCGAGTACGGTGTGCCGTTCGTGAGGGTGCAGAGCCAGCCGGAGCCACATGAGTATTCGTTCTCCCACCGCAAGAGGAGGCCGGATGGCGCGATGTCGCTTCCCCGCCATTCTCCACTGTTCCCTCGATGCACGCCTTGTTTCAACGGCGGCGGTAGGGTTTAAGGTAAGCTTCGCCACTAACCTAATATTCCATCTGCTCATGCTTACAATCAGTGTGACAACTAATGAAAATCATGCTTACAATCAGTCTCCGAGTACTACGCCAATCACCCTAAAATAGCTCTGGACCTTTGGGTCAAAGTTGTGACACCGTGTACAAATAAAGAAAAATAGATTGGTGCTTCTTTTAGAAAAGAGTACTCCCTAGAAAACTACCAATATAAGCTACTAGTATTTGGTTAGAGGATTTGCTGCCGAGAAAGATCCGTCCACAGAGAGCGCCACACATCCCACTGGTGGTGGTAGATGCCAATGCGTGCATGGAGCATGGTTGCTGTTGGTAATTTTTACTTGGCACACCTCGCACACTGCATATATGTCGGTTCCATCCATACATTTGTGCAGTTCCACCAAAATGCAGCTGAATAACCCTGTTTGCACAGATAATGAAAAAGCATGATTACATTATAGTGGCACTAGTTGATGAAACATACACTAACAAATAGAAAAAATATTGTTATAGTATCATAGTATGCCATGCTGCGAGGGCGAGATGGGCCCTGCGACGCCTCATACGGTATGCCTCACACTGGAAATCGACCCAAGTATCCCCGATACACCTTCTGCTAGTGATGAACATCAGTGTACAGCGGTAGTACAAGGAGGGGCCTTGAGACATTCCAATCTCTATTTTTGTGCAGATCAACTAAAATTAAGCACCCCAGTTTGCAGAAACGCTTAAACATTAACAATGGGACTAGTTGATGAAACATATACTAACAAAGAGAAGCACTTTCTTTATCTACATTGGAAATGAAATGATAGAGAGGGCACTCGCTCTATTTTAACTATAATATTACTTCATTTTATCAGTGGCACTAGGGTCGAGCAGGTGGCAAATGAGGTGTAGCATGCGTCGCAAGGATGGAGGCCGGGGGTGCTTAGACTGGGATGCTGAAGCTGGCTCTTTCAGTCCCTATCTTCCCCCCTGATTTTTCTGTGGTAGCATTTGGGTTGTAATCAATACTTGGTCGAGCTGGTGCTGCGTCCCACTACCTGCCTAGCTTATGTGGCGATCTTGTCTCCTGCTAGTACTCAGTCCGTTCTAGTAGTAGTTGCATAACTACCCGTTTACACTGAGATGTTGTCGGATAATGGTTCTCTATGGTTGGGTTTCTTTAATGAAATCGGAGGAAACCCCCTCTTTTGATATATAAAAAAATCGGTGGCACTAGCGGTGCCAAAACATTGCCTCAAATTAATAGTGCCACTAGATTAAGGTGCAAAATAATAACATTACTGCTTTATCATGGCAGTGCCAAAACAGTAGCACAAGAGCAGACTCAACATGCAGGATCTTTGGCAAACGGTCGGACCAAAAAGGAACATACCTCGTGATGGGAACCATATCTGCAGTCAACACCACAGTAGAAGGGATGACACCAGTCACCAACATGGATGATTCAATTCATGGGACCTTTTGGTGCAGTTCACCTAAAATGAAGCAATGCCCCATGAGCTAGTAGCTTCTTCTTCATTTTTTTAAGAAAAGGGCTCCAGCCCCGGTTCCATTTCCATCAGAAAACGAAACCCACAGAGCTTCTTCTTCATTAGTTGCAATAAAATTGAGCAATAGCAAGGTTGGTTGTGAAGCTCCTGGAATGTTCAACTATAATTTGGATATCATTTGTGCAGTTCAACTAAGATCAAGCATGAAATGTATATCTTTGTTTGCACCAAAAAGGTGGAAAGGAGGGTGACTAACAAGTGATGAAACATACATCAAATGAAAAGGAGCATGTTCCTTATCTGAATGGCAATCCTACAAGGATAGTAGAAATTTCTAAAGCAGCAGCATTCCTAGATATTAGTGTGGGCATTAGGATTAACTATGACAACCGTTAAATACGACATTACTTTAATGCTGCCATTGCTTCATTTTACCAGCAACATTACATTAACAGCTGCTACAGAGTTGGTATTTGGGGACGGGAGAGTAGGTGGACCAGGACAGTTGCATTTCTAACGAAAAGAAGCAACTTATCTTAATGGGAAATTTAGCAGGACATGAAAAAAGTGCCATTGATTCATATTACTGGAGGCATTACATTGAAAACAACATTGGTTTAACGTGTCCATACTTTTAACAGTGCGACCGCTACATTTTACCAGTGGCATTACATAAGAGTGGCTCGGGGCAACAAACATCAGAACAGGATATCTGGGTTGGTCCCATTTTTGTTCGGTATAGCCACCTTATACTATGTGAGGCTAGCAAATCTAGTGTTGGACTTACTCTGTTGACTTGTCCCCCAGTCCCCACTTTCTTTCCCTTTTCAACCAATAGATTGGGTTTATATTGAGTTTATACTGCGTTTCCCTTTATTTACCTATTAGACCAAGAGACCAGTTGCATAGCCAGTCTCTGCTACCTTTTGCCCCCATTATTTCCTCTTTCGACCAAGTCCTAGATTCAGGTAACAAATCTTCCCCACCCCCACCCCCTTTCTTCCTTGTTTGAACCAAGTAGTACTAGATTCGAGTGTATGAACTAGTTTTACCTCATAACAGTAAAAATTTAGGTGGCTTTCAAATAGCTGATCGATCCTATCTACGAGGGGGCCTGAGAAATAGTAAAAGATACAAATGTTGCGATGTCAGGTGCTCGGGAAGTAGAGCAAGGCCAGTTTCAAAGGAAGTTATACCTGAGGGTCGCCGGGATGTCGCTAGGTGGGCGGCGGGAGGCCGGATCTTCCCACACTACGGCAGTGAGGAAGAAGGGGTCCGAGGCCCTCCCTAGCCAGCGGTGCTTGGGAGAGAACGTCAAGGCACACTGATCGGGATGCGCCGACAGTGGGTAAGAGCCGTCGCCGAGGACGACCGCGTGAACATTGCAATTTCTCACCTTCCCTGGCGGAGAGGATCCAACTGGATCTATGACCAGTGATGTGCAGAGAGAGAGAGAGAGTGGCCGTCGTGTCAAAACCGGTAGATCTCGGGTAGGGGATCCCGAACTGTGTGTCTAAGGATCGAAGGTAACAGGAGGCAGGGGACACAATGTTTACCCAGGTTTGGGCCCTCTTGATGGAGGTAATACCCTACTTCCTGCTTGATTGACTTTGATGAGTATAGGTGTTACAAGAGTTGATCTACCTCGAGATCGTAATGGCTAAACCCTAGATCTCTAGCCTGTATGATTATGATTGCCTCTACGGACTAAACTCTCCGGTTTATATAGACACCGGAGGGGGCTAGGGTTGTACAAAGTCGGTTTACAGAGAAAGGAATCTTCATATCCGCATGCCAAGCTTGCCTTCCATGCCAAGGAGAGTCCCATCCGGACACGGGGGAAAGCCTTCCATCTTATATCTTCACGGCCCATGAGTCCGGCCCATGTCGCATAGCCCGAACGCCCGAGGACCCCATAATCCAGGACTCCCTCAGTAGCCCCCGAACCAGTCTTCAATGATGATGTATCCGGTGCGCACATTGTCTTAGGCATTGCAAGGCGGGTTCCTCCTCCGAATACTTCAAAGCATCTGAACCAATGGACTGTATTCGGCTTTTACATCTTCGGTCTTGGTAAGGTGAATTCTTTGAACAGCCCAGCTTTACATTAAATGTTATACCCTTCGGCTTCTGTGCTTCCATCGCCTCAGCTTCCGTGTGGCAAACGAATACGAAGGGTCCAAGTGCTTTTACAAATAACCCCTCAACAGCGTACGGAAGGTATCTATTTAAGGAGATTAGATCTCAGATGCTATTCCATACTAGACGGAAATCCTTCGATCTTGCCTCAAGGAACCACGCAATCATGGCCAGCGCTCCTAGTTCTTCCTCCCGCCCCCACGACCCTCAAAAAGGTGATTGGGAGAGCTGCTCTGTATCCCATGCCCAGCTGACCAAGCTCCAGGCGCAGGGTTATCTCCCCCTGCGGATCTAGTCCCCGTTCGGGCGGGATTAACCTCTTTTACTGGCGAAACTCTGGCAGAAAATTTCCCGAATCCTTCGGAAGGGGAGCAAGTGTGCTTCGTTTCCTTTCTCTTAAGAGGCGTTGGATTTTTAATCCATCCTTTCCTCCGAGGTCCCCTGGAGTACAATGGCCTCCAACTACACAATCTCACGCCCGTCTCCACTCTGCATATCGCGGGTTTCATCGCTCTCTGCAAGTTTATCCTAGGCTGCGAGGCCCATTTCGAGCTGTGGAGGAAGCTTTTTTGCCTCGTCCCTCGCTCCCAAAAGGGATCCATATTCGAGGTGGGCGGTGCCGAAGTATGGCGCATAGCCGAGACAGGATACCTATCCGGCACTCTGAAGAAGGCATCCATAGAGTGGCCCTCGGAGTGGTTTTATATTGAAGACGTCGTTCTCTCGGACCCAATCCGACGAGGCCTTCCTGAATTTTCCAATGCTCCATTAAAGAAGCACCACAGTGATACGTCTCCAACGTATCTATAATTTTCTATTGTTCCATGCTATTATATTATCTGTTTTGGATGTTTAATGGGCTTTACTAAGCACTTTTATATTATTTTTGGGACTAACCTACTAACCAAAGGCCCAGTGCAAATTGCTGTTTTTCTTGCCTATTTAGGTGTTTCGCAGAAAAGGAATATCAAATGGAATCCAAACGGAATGAAACCTTCGGGAGAGTTATTTTTGGAACAAACGTGATCCTGAGGACTTGGAGTGGACGTCAAGAAAGAAGAGAGGATGCCACGAGGCACGGAGGCGCGCCTGCCCCCAGGGCGCGCCCCCACCCTCGTGGGGCCCTCGCAGCTCCACCGACCTACTTCTTCCTCCTATATATATATATACACATATACCCCGAAAACATCCAAGAGCACCACGAAACCCTATTTCCACCACCACAACCTTCTGTACCTGTGAGATCCCATCTTGGGGCCTTTTCTGGCGCTCCACCGAAGGGGGAATCGATCACGGAGGGCTTCTACATCAACACCATGGCCTCTCCGATGATGTGTGAGTAGTTTACCATAGACCTTCGGGTCCATAGTTATTAGCTAGATGGCTTCTTCTCTCTCTTTGGATCTCAATACAAAGTTCTCCTTGATTCTCTTGGAGATCTATTCGATGTAATTCTTTTTGTGGTGTGTTTGTCGAGATCCGATGAATTGTGGGTTTATGATCAATATTATCTATGAACAATATTTGAATCTCCTCTGAATTCTTTTATGTATGATTTAATATCTTTGCAAGTCTCTTCGAATTATCAGTTTGGTTTGGCCTACTAGATTGATCTTTCTTGCAATGGGAGACGTACTTAGCTTTGGGTTCAATCTTGCATTGCTCGATCCCAGTGACAGAAGGGGAACGACACGTATTGTATTGTTGCCATCGAGGATAAAAAGATGGGATTTATATCATATTGCTTGAATTTATCCCTCTACATCATGTCATCTTGCCTAATGCGTTACTCTGTTCTTATGAACTTAATACTCTAGATGCATGTTGGATAGCGGTCGATGTGTGGAGTAATAGTAGTAGATGCAGAATCGTTTCAATCCACTTGTCACGGACGTGATGCCTATATACATGATCATGCCTGATATTCTCATAACTATGCACTTTTCTAACAATTGCTCGACAGTAATTTGTTCACCCACCATAATACTTATGCTATCTTGAGAGAAGCCACTAGTGAAACCTATGGCCCCCGGGTCTATTTTCCATCATATTAAGCTCCTGTCAACTAGCTATTTCTAGCGCCGTTTATTTTGCAATCTTTACTTTTCAATCTATACAACAAAAATACCAAAAATATTTATCTTATTATCTCTATCAGATCTCACTTTTGCAAGTGGCCGTGAAGGGATTGACAACCCTTTTATCACGTTGGTTACAAGGTTCTTATTTGTTTGTGCAGGTACGAGGGATTTGCGTGTAGTCTCCTACTGGATTGATACCTTGGTTCTCAAAAACTGAGGGAAATACTTACGCTACTTTGCTGCATCACCCTTTCCTCTTCAAGGGAAAACAAACGCATGCTCAAGAGGTAGCAAGAACAATTTCTGGCGCCGTTGCCGGGGAGATCTACGCACAAGTCAAGACATACCAAGTACCCATCACAAACTCTTATCCCTCGCATTACATTATTTGCCATTTGCCTCTCGTTTTCCTCTCCCCACTTCACCTTTGCCGTTTTATTTGCCCTTCTTACGTTCGTCCTTTTGTTTGCTCGTGTTGCCATGTGCCTTCTATATGCTTGCATCTTCGCTTGCCGAAAATCTATTGATATGGATCCACTTAAAGTGTTCTACTTGGATCATCTTCGATCCTTATGCGCTCGTGCTGAAACCCCAACTAGCCTAGTTGATGGGAAATCTTTAGATGAGCATGCTCATTTTGTGCGTCACCGTTTGTCTGAAAAAGGGAGACTCTTATGGGATCAAATGAACAGATTGTTGTGTTATGCTTGGAATCTTTGTGAAATTTATGATTTTACTTGTTGCACTAAGAACCCTAAAAAACACCTCCCCTACCTATATGAGTTTAATGATAATGAAATCTTATCTTCTTATGCAAAGGGTGTTTATAGTTACTACGATATCGAACAAATTGAAGAATTTGTTGCTTTTAAGGGTGCGTATGAAGTTGCGTCTTTGATGGAAAAGTATGATATTACTCTCTACGAATCTGAAAATTTTGACATACTTAAATATTGCTATGAAAAATATGCTCATAATGTCTATATCAAAGAATTTATTGAAAGAATGACCGTTGCTTCTGAAGAAAATAATGATATGCATGAATCTATAGATAATTATGATTCCTATGATTTGATTGAAATATCCCTTGATGAACGTGATGCTTGCTATTCTTGTGGCCATGATGCCAATATTTATGAAGATGAATTTGCTATAGTTCCTTATGTTAAACATGAGATCGTTGCTATTGCACCCATACTTAATAGTTCCTTTGATGAAAAGCATGATTGCAATGATGTTATTATAAATTATCTTAATGTCAATTGTGTTAATGATATGCAAAACCTCAAGCTTGGGGATGCTAGTTTTGCTATGACTACTATTTGTTGCAATGATCATGATTGGGGTGATTCTTCTTCTGATCTTGAAAATTTATTTAAGCCTCATGATGAATATGAGATTGATATTAATGTTTGCAATAATATTGAAAGTGGGTTTGGAAGATTGTCAACTTTAGATCCGACATATTTGGAGAATGTTCAATCTTATGAAGTTTTTGATAAAAGTGGGTTTGGAGAGGTCATGACTTTAGTTAATGTTAATCCCACTATTTTGGAAGAGTGTTGTAAGTGCATCTAGTGCCCCTTAGTGATTTTGGTGTATTGAAGACTTATAGGTTAAGGGACTAATGCGTTTGTGAGTGTACACAGATCTATAAGTCTATGAGGAGTTTGATAATTACAGAGAAAGTCGACCCCTAAAAATGAAGTTCTTCGACTGAAGACTTTGGATTACTGAAGACTTTGAAGGTGAAGAAATTGGTGTGACCTTGAAGACTTGGTATTCATTTGAGGAACATGAAGCGTGAAGACTTTTGTTTTCGTAGTTTCATTGTCTCTTTCTTGAGTCATAGGAAACACCGTACTGTTAAAGGGGGTCGAGGAAATACTAAGGAAAAATTTCCATGTGATGCTCAACTCAAAATCCTACACCTACCAATCCCTTCAAGTGAAGCCATTGGAAATCTCATACAGTTCAGTCATATTCTTCAGTGACAGAGACAAAGTTCTTCTGCTCTCTAAGGAATTTGTTCTGACTGAGGAGTTAGGAATTCGCCAGTGCGGATTGCCTACATAGTGAGGAACATGATAGCCCTGAGGAATTTGAACCTTAAATTTCCGACCGTTGCTATGCTATGCGCCAGCTGTCCCAAAATATCTACCCACCTAACGGTCATATCATTGAAGGGCATTTATGTCTTATCATGCGGGCTGCTCCCTAGGCTATAAATAGCCGCCCCCTACAACCACTAGCTGGTTGGCTGCTCCGAGAGAAACTGACACTTGTCATTTGAGAGTATCCCATCCTCCGAGGACTTTGAGCGAAAATCATCAAGTGAGGAAAAACCCCAAACCCAAACACCTACAAACCCAAAGTGATTGAGCTTCACTGAAGAGATTGATCCTGTGTGGATCCGACGCTTGTTACCTTTGAAGACTGTGCTTCTTCCAGACGGTTAGGCGTCATGGTCTAGAGCATCCAAGAGGAAATTGTGGATCACCGAGTGACCGAGTTTGTGAAGGTTCGGAAGTCACCTGAAGACATACCACGAGTGATTGGATGAGGTCTGTGTGACCTTAGTTCAAGGAGAATACGGTGAGGACTGTGTGTCCGGGACTGGGTGTCCTCAGGTTTAAATACCTAGCCGCTCCAACCAGATGTACAACTGAGACAGCAGTTGGAACTGGTCTACCAATCATTGTCTTCACCAAGCCAACTGGTTCTATTTCCTCAACTCTTTCATTTCCTCATTCCTGTGTTGTGCAATTGTTCATATCTGTGTTTGAAGACTTTAACTGAAGACTTTCTCAGTTTCCTTAGTTCAATTTCCTCAGTCTGTTTGTCTTCATCCTGTGTTATCCTGTGTTTACGCTTTCTGTACTCTCTGCTTGTTTTCATTTCATCATGATGACTATGCTTGTGTTCTGCTATGCATACTTTTGAGTACTTATTCCGCTGCAAGTAGTTCTTCGCTAAGGAATTTCCTCACCTACAAATTCCTCAGTGAATAATTTATAAAAATCGCCTATTCACCCCCCTCTAGTCGATATAATGCACTTTCAATTGGTATCAGAGCAAGGTACTCCCTTGTTTTGTGTGATTTTGGTTTAACCACCTGGAGTTTTAGTTATCGACCGCAGGTATGATCAAGGTCTCTGCTGGGTGTCCTACCTTCGATGGGACGGACTACCCCTACTGGAAGAATAAGATGCGGATGCATCTTGAGGCAATTGATAACGATCTCTGGTATGTTGTGGAAAAAGGTGTTCCCTCTGTCTCACCCTCACTGAACGCTGCCGATGTGAAGAGATTCAAGCAACTCGATGCTCAAGCGAAGAATATCATATGTGGCCATCTGAGCAAAGGACAGTATGGAAGAGTGAGTGCTTTGGAAACTGCTAAGCTTATCTGGGATAGGCTGTCCAAAGTAAATGAAGGAGTCTCAACACAGCGTGACTCTCGAGTTGATGTTCTTCGCAATCTCTTCAACCGCTTCAAAAGACTCGACAATGAGAATGTTCAACAAACCTTCGATCGCCTCACTGACATCTCAAATGAGCTTCAAGCACTTGGTGCCACTGACATCATCGACCACGAGGTGGTGAAGAAACTGCTGAGATCGCTTGATTCCTCATTTGATACTCTGGCCTTGATGATACAAGAGTGTGCTGATTACAAGTCACTTGATCCCGCTGATATCCTCGAAAGGCTAAACAGTCATGAGTTCCAGCTTGCTGAAAAGAGAGATCTCTATGGTTTGAGCTATGGCAGATCACGTGCACTGAAGGCCAAGGCAGTTTATGAGTCTGAAGATGAAGACTCTGAAAGCAGTCTTGGTGATCCTGAAGAACTGAGCCATGATCTAGCACTGCTTGTGAAGAAATTCCAGAAGCTCTCAAGACGTGGTCGCTTTGGAAGACCCTCAAGGAGCAATGATTCCTCACCCAGTGACTACGAGAAGAGGCTTTGTCACAAATGCAAGAAACCAGGACACTACATTCAAGATTGTCCTCAATGGGAAAAGGAATCAAAGAAGAAGAAATATAAGGATTACAGTTCTGATGATACGAAGAAAAAGAAGAAATCCTCAAAATCTTCATCATCAAAATCCTCAAAGTCTTCATCTCACAAGAAGAGTAGCTCCAAGAAGGCTCGGGCATTCATTGGCAAGGAAATGGACTCTGAGGCTGAATCTGAAGAAAATGAGGAAGAGGAGGCATCTGAGGATTCCGAATCCGGTGTGGCGAGCCTAGCCCTCGCTCCAATAAGTCTATCTTCAACTCTGAAGAAAATGACCTCGCCAACAAGGCTGATGAAGGCAATGATGACTACGCTCCCACCTATTGCTTCATGGCAAAGGGTGCCAAGGTACTCAAATATGCCTCATCTGAATCAAGTGAAAATGAATCTGATGAAAACCTTAAGCCTAGCTATTCTAAACTTGCTATGATTGCTGTGAAACAACAAAGGGCCCTTGAAAAGGTTCAAAACATGCTAGACAAGAGTGATGATATGTTGGGTGAAGAAATGGATCGCACTAAAACCTTGACTGAAAATCTTCAGAGACTTCAGCCTAGGTATGACAACCTTCAAGGTCATCATAACACTCTCTTATCTGATCATGAGAAGCTTTCTTATGAATTTCTTCAAAGAAAGCAAGATCTTGAGAAGCTAAGAGTGAGTTATGAAGATCTTCAGAAGGAGCGCGATTCATTACTTGCTCAACAAATCAGTGCTGCTCAGGAAGAATTTGTTCCTCCATGTTTGAAATGCATTGAACGTGAATCTGCTAATTCTTCACCTGAATGTTCAAATGCTCCTAATGCTACAAATACCTCAACTGTCTCTGCAATCATTAATTCCTCATCTGAGGACATTGCTAGTATCACTAACGATGCAGGGCTGAAGGAATTGTACATGACAAGCATGTACAAAAGTCTCAAAGGGCATCAGACTCTTTGTGGTGTGCTTAAAAAGCAGATCCTCAACAGAAACCCTAGGAAAGAGGGTATTGCCTTTGAGAGGAAACTCAATGCTGATGGTACATATTGGAAGCCTGAGCAGTACCCCAAAACCTCATGGGTTGCTGCAAAGGGACCTCCAGTTGATCCATCTAATTTATCTGGCTTTACATGTGAATCTTCTCATTCTTCTGATGAGTTATTTGACTCCAACTATAAACTGTTCAAAAATCAGAATGGTGAAGTATTTGCTAGATATGTTGGCACTAAATGCAGGAACGGTTCCCCTATGAAGAAAATCTAGGTTCCCAAAAGGTGCCTTGAAAGTCTTCAGGTGAATGTCCTCATGACACCACCTGTGAAGAATAGGAAACCCAGATCAAATTCTTCATATGGACCAAATTCTTCATATGGATCCAAGTCCTCATACGGACCAAATTCCTCACGTGGATCAAATTCCTCAAAAAGATCAAAGTCCTCATATGAACATCATTGTGCTAACAACTCTGTTTCGCAGGGAAGAGCCAAGGGCTATGAATGTGAGCATTATTCTTCTAATCATTATGTTCATAAGTCCTCGAAGAATTTCTCTGCTTATTCATATGTTTACCCTAACTCCTCTTATGTGAAACGAAATGGATTGGCTTCTATGCCACCTTTCTCACATGGAGCTCGCAGAGTGATGAACTCTTTGCCACCCCTTCAGATGTGGATGGTGAAGAAAAAGAACTAATATCTTCTGGAGGGTCAGGTCTCCAGACGTACTTGAACGTCTGAAGAATTTGCTGGAGACCTGAAGTTTGCCTGAAAGAACGCAGGCTAATCATGAAGAAATGAACTTTCATTTCTCACATCCTTATACTGCTTTATCTGTTCTATTGCTTGATGAAATTGATGTCATATTCTTCACTAATGAAATATATGAAGTTCGTAAGATGCACTAATTCATCTGCAGGATGATCAACCCAAAGCCACTGAGTGGGTCCTCGATAGTGGATGTACAAATCACATGACTGGTGACAAGAATCTGTTGATTGATGCTCCCTTATCACCATCGCATCTGAAGCATATCATCTTCGCTGACAAAGGCAAAAGTCAGGTATTGGGTCTAGGTAAGGTTGCGATCACAAAGGATCGACACATGGACAAAGTCATGCTTGTCGAGTCCTTAGGACACAACCTCATGTCTGTCTCAATGCTTTGTGATCTTGATATGGTAGTTGTCTTTGGCAAGTATCGTTCTGTTGTGGTTATGGAAGCTGACAATTCCAAAGTCTTCGATGGCTTTAGGAGAGGAGACTTGTATATTGTTGATTTCTCTACAGGACCGCAACCAGCCGTGTGCCTACTTGCAAAAGCTTCAGAAGGATGGCTATGGCATCAACGACTTGGTCATGCAGGCATGAGGAATTTGGACACGCTTGCGAAGAAGAAGCATGTCATTGGCATTGAGAATGTCAAATTCCTCAAGGATCACCTATGTGGGGCTTGTGAAGCTGGAAAGATGACCAAGGCTAAGCATCCAGCGAAGACTATCATGACCACTACTCAACCATTCGAATTGCTTCACATGGACCTCTTTGGTCCTAACCGTTACTCAGCTGTCACAAATGACGCATCTCTCTATGGGCTTGTTATTGTTGATGATTACTCTCGTTACACATGGGTACACATTGTTACTTACAAACATGAAGTGCGGGAAGTCTTCAAACGATTTTCCTCGAGGGCTTCAACCAACTTTGGTGTGAAGATCAAGCACATCAGAAGTGACAATGGAACTGAGTTCAAGAATTCTGGTCTTGATGACTATCTTGATGAACTTGGTATTACTCATGAGTTATCTGCTCCTTACATCCCTCAGCAAAATGGCGTCGTGGAGCACAAGAACAGAACTCTTGTTGAGATGGCTCGCACTATGCTTGATGAGTACAAGACGCCTCGTCACTTCTGGATTGAGGCAATTTATACTGCGTGCCACATCATCAATAGGGTATATCTTCACAAATTCTTCAAGAAGACTGCCTATGAACTCCTCACTGACAAGAAACCCAATGTGAGTCATTTTAAAGTCTTCAGTGCTAAATGTTGGATCAGAGATCCTCATCACAATGCTAAATTTGCACTGAAAGCACATGAAGGTTTTATGCTTGGTTACGGAAAGGACTCGCACACCTACAGAGTCTTCAACACCGTTCTTCACAAGGTTGTTGAAACTGTAGATGTGCGGTTTGATGAAACAAATGGCTCGCAAAGAGAGCACCTACCCTCTGTGATAGATGAACCAGCACCCGAGGAAACTATCAAGTTCAAGGCTACTGAGGATGTCATTCCTACTGAAGAATCTGCTGAAGAATTCATTCCAGAACATGAAGAATGTCGAGCTAATGCACCCGAAGAAATTGCTGAAGAAAATGGTGTTGAAGAAAATGCTGATCAAATTCCTCGACGACAACCTACTCATCCTCGCGTTGCAAAAGAAGTGCAAGTTGAGAAGATCATCGATGACATTGAAGCATCAGGTCCACTCACACACTCAAAAGCTTCACATTTATCTAAATTTTGTGGGCACTATGCTTTTGTCTCTATCTCAGAGCCCACTAAGGTAGATGAGTGGATTCAGGCCATGCAAGAAGAATTACATCAGTTCAAGCTCAACAACGTTTGGGAACTGGTCAATCGTCCAGATCCTCGCAAACACAATATCATTGGCACAAAGTGGATCTACCGCAACAAGCAAGATGAAAATGGCCTTGTGGTGAGGAATAAGGCACAGCTAGTAGCTCAAGGCTACACACAGGTTGAAGGAATTGATTTCGATGAAACTTTTGCACCTGTTGCTAGACTTGAAGCTATTCACATATTACTTGCTTATGCTAACCATCATGATATCACTTTATATCAAATGGATGTGAAAAGTGCATTCCTCAATGGTAAGCTTGAGGAAGAAGTATATGTTGCTCAACCCCCAGGTTTTGAAGATCCTAAGCATCCTGACAAAGTCTTCAGACTAAATAAGGCCCTATATGGCCTCAAGCAGGCCCCTCGGGCGTGGTATGATACTTTGAAGGAATTCCTTATGAAGAAAGGCTTCAAACCCAGTTCACTCGACCCTACTCTTTTCACTAAATCATATGATGATGAATTGCTTGTATGCCAAATATATGTTGATGACATCATCTTTGGCTGTACTGACCAACGTTATAGTGATGAATTTGCCTATATGATGAGTGAAGAATATCAAATGTCTATGATGGGAGAGTTGAAATTCTTCTTAGGTCTTCAAATTCGTCAACAGTGCAATGGCATATTCATATCTCAGGAGAAACACCTCAAGGATGTACTGAGGAAATTCGGCATGCAAGATTGCAAAGGCATCAAAATTCCTATGCCCACAAATGGCCATCTGTGCACTGATGAAAATGGTATTGACTTCGATCAAAAGGTATACCGCTCCATGATTGGTTCTTTATTGTACTTATGTGCATCTAGGCCAGATATTATGCATAGTGTTTGCATGTGTGCCCGATTTCAAGCTACACCGAAGGAATCACACCATAAGGCTGTGAAGCATATTCTTCGATATCTAGCTCACACACCAACACTAGGATTATGGTACCCCAAGGGCTTGGCTTTTGATCTCGTTGGATATTCTGACTCTGACTATGCTGGTGATCGTGTGGATCGCAAGTCAACATCTGGTACATGTCATTTCCTCGGACGATCTTTGGTCTGTTGGTCCTCAAAGAAACAGAACCGCGTATCATTGTCTACTGCTGAAGCTGAGTACATTGCTTCTGGTTCTTGCTGTGCTCAATTGCTGTGGATGAAGCAAACTCTCAAGGACTACGGCGTCAACATGAAGAATGTGCCTCTCTTCTGTGACAATGAGAGTGCCATCAAGATTGCTCACAACCCAGTTCAGCACTCAAAGACAAAGCACATTCAGATTCGTCATCATTTTCTTCGCGATCATGTGTTGAAGGGCGACATTTCCATTGAGCATGTGAAGGCTGAAGAACAGCTAGCCGATATCTTCACAAAGCCCTTGGATGAGAAGAGATTTAGCAAGTTGCGGTGTGAGCTAAATATCTTAGAATCTTCGAATGTTCTTTGAAAAGGACACTCATCCTAACACTTATGCAAAATTGATGACTTAGATGTGCAACACATGAAGAAACGTTTTTCTTCAATCAATGAAGAATAACACTCTAAGTGTGAAGAAATTAATGAAGAATTTGATTCTCAGAGCCCTACGACAATTGTACGCGGTGTCTGAAATCATCATTCTTATACGGTGGGTCAGGCCACCACAAAAGTTGAAAATCTTCAATTTGAGTTTTTCCTCTATTTTTGAAATTCCTCAGTTGTTCATATTCTTCAACTTTGCAAAATCTTCACTGTTTCCATCGTTTCTCTTCATTGGCTATATATATATATATGAGTTTATGTCCTCTACAGCATTCACTTATGGCTAATTCTTCAAGTTGATTTTTCTACTAAGTGAATGTGATCGGACCCTTCCCCCTCTATGCTATACTCAACCCAATCTATTCACAAATTCTTCATGTGCGTTCTATTTGAAACTCGTTCAAAATCTTGACTGTGTCCTTGTCAGCTGAAGAATTTGCGAACAGAACTTTTAACTTATCTTATCCAAATTTTTGGCTTTGCCGCTCAAACCGTTTCGCTTCCCACGATATACTTATCTATTCACCCACGATCTAACATGATCTCCACTTCTTAGTACGTGGGTGACACATGTCATGTGAATGAGAAGGGTCAGGGGCACGTTCGTCCAATTTCTTCGGGCGAACCGTTTTTCACCGTGGCTATAAATACCCCCTCTCCCCTGTCTCACTTCTTTTACTCCACTCGACCTCTCTCCAAGCTCGAGCTTCTCAAACCCTAGCGCCGCCGCTACATCATCATCGCCGGTGAGGAAGAGCTTCATTGCCTCGACCTCGTCGCCGCTGTACTCACGCCGGCCGCGGAAATCTTCACTCTGCCGCCGCCGTAGCCGTCTTCCTCCGCTAAGTTAGGGCGTGGAAGATCTGCACAGACGAGCTTCACTTCTCCACATCCGAGTTCGTCGTGTTCTTCGTTCAGGGTAATTAAAAGTTACTTTTCCTGCCCACTTTGATTCAAATGTTTACTACAAAATCTTCAAAGCTGTTTTTTTCTTCAAATCGTCACACACTAAACAGCTCACATGTCATCTGCTCTTGACTCGTTTCTCTAAGCATCACTTTTCTTTAAGATTCCTCAATTGTGTGGATCTTTGATCTATACAACTCTGGAACCTAAGACAAAGAACGCTTAGTGAAATTCTTCAAGACTCATCTGGTCAAAATTCCTCAAACTTGTTCTTATTGAAAAACCTTCTGAGAATGCATATGACCTCTCCAAATTCCTCGCAACTATACTCTGTTCACAGGTACTCATGTCCGCTGCTGAATCACTAGGTTCTCATCAACTTAACTCATTTGCAGCGTTCCTTGAAGAAAAGTTGCATACTTCTTCAGAGAGTTCAATTGTTCAAATTCCTCAACTAAAGAAAATGGCTAATGAAAAGAGGCCACAGAAAGGAGGAAAGAAGCCTGAGGTCAATACTGCCTTTGAAATCCCTGAGGACATTTATGCTGGGTACTACACACCCCCTGAGGAAGATAAAAATCAGCGCAAGGTGCGCATTCAGAGGATAGAAAGGAGATGGGCAAAAGAGTGGAGGGAGTACAAGTATGTGACTCCAAAATACATGAAGAAATTCGCTGTTACTCCTCCATGCTCAAGACCTCCATTGGCACCTAGCCAAGAGGTAGATCCCACTAGCATCAAGCGCGGTGAGGATTTTCCTGAAGAATGGGCCAAGCGCCAGGCCAAGTTGGCCAAACAGGCAAAAGATGCAGTGAGGAAATTCAACGAAGATTCCACTGCTGCTGCTGCTGAGGCCTCTGTAAGGCCGAAGAAATCCATGGCAAAGAAGCCTGCGCACAAGCCAAGTGCCTCTTCTTCAATGCCCTCATGGCCAATTTCCTCAGCTAAGCCCTCGCGGCCAATTCCTCAAGCCGCTCCTGCTCCTCCGAAGTCCTCAGCTGCTTCGACAAAATCCTCAGCACCTGTGCATCTTGCCACGTGCCAAAGGACTACAGGCATCTCCATTGCCTCAGGAGCTTCAGCTAGTTCCTCAGTTGCACCATATTCTTCAACAGGACCCTCTCTGCTGAAGACTAAGACAACTACAGGACGAGGCTCTCGCCCAAGTCCTCAGAAGAAGCGGGTCGCCTTCCAAGTATTGTCTGAAGATGATGAAGAACTTGCTAATATCATCAGAGACGGGCAAGTCAGGGCTGCTAGAGCCAAGGGCACAGAAGTGCCACTGCTTTTGGATCCAAAGCTGATCCTCGACTATATTGATCTCTGGCACAAGGACCCAAACACTCCTATGCCTGATTTCAAGTTGACACCTGGCCAAAGTCACATGCTGACCCATTTCATCAGTGAAGAAAAATGGAAATATGAGAAGGCCAGGCAACTCAAGAAAGCATAGTATAGGAAGGAGAAGTTTCTGAATAACAACGTTGTCTCTATGAGAACTAATGAACTCGTAAAGCTCCAGTCTAAAATCAAAGTCCTCAGCGATGATTTCAATGCTTACTATGCTGATTGGAAAGGAGCCAAGGTCAGGTTCGTCAATCTGACGAAGACACTCACTTCAAGTGCCGCTGCCCCTGTGCATATTGAAGTCACTCCGGCTGAAGCATCTGCTCAGCAAACTGAAGAAGATGCCAGCACCGCTGATGACAATCAGGCTGCTGAAGATAATGTGAGTTCCAGGGCTGATGACTGCATTCCAGCCGCTGATGAAATTCCCAGGGCACCCACTTGTGGTGCGCCTAAAGAAAATGAAGAGGTCAGGGCAACTGCATCAGTTGTGCCTGAAGAAACTGCACCAAATTCCTCTGCTCCACCTGCGCCTACTCCAACTCCAATCCTTCCATTTGCATCAGATGTGAAGAAGACCAAGGCTGCAGAGCATGCAGCAGTGAAGAAAAGGAAAGCATCAGCTTCTTCAGATTCTTCTGCTCCGAAGAAAATGAAGCCTATGACCAGCTCTTTTGCAAACCCGATTGATGTTGTTCCAATCTCAACCATGCCATCAAAGGACCTTGTTCCTTTTGGTGAAGAATATGTGATCCCTAGCGGATCTGATGAAGAAACTCCTTCTGCTTCTATGTCAGAGCAGATGGATGAAGAAATTGAAGTGGATGAAATCCCTTCAACCCCAGTTGTTTCCTCGCCTGTGCCTCAGTTTACTGCTGAAGAGGCCGGCGTTGAAGAAATTGAAGATGAAGATGTGGACATTGGCTGTACCACACCTGTGATGAATGATGACTTTTGGGAAAGTCAGCACCCCAATTCTCCACTCATCACTCCACTGCAGCAAATTCCTAAGTCCCCAGTCACTACAGTTCAAATGGGATCTGATGAAGCTCATGAAGACATTCCAGCCGCTAGTGCTGAAGAAACAGAAAATGAAGAATTCAAGAACCAGGCTACCACTGAAGAGGAACCAGAAATTCCTCAGCATGAAGAACCTGAGATTGCGATTCCTGAGGTTGTGATGCAACTCACTGACACTCCTCTGCCCAAACCAAAGGATCCATTCTCCAGGAAGCAAAAATTCAAGACTGATGCCTTCTTTGGCGAGCATGTATTCTTCACTGATTACAACCCTTATGACTCTGCTCGCATAAGGAAGAGGCGTTTCTGGACTGCCAGCCAGGCAAATTTCTATTCCTCAGTGCTGTTCAACAAGGACAAAGTCTTCGATCATGAGCACATTTCTCACGTGGACATGGAATCTCTGTCGTGCTTCGTGCCAGTCCTCAGTGTTCTTCATGACGCTGGACTGTTAAATTTCTGCACTGACATCTGTGATTGGAATGAAGAACTTATTCTTCAATTCTATGCAACGCTGCACATCACCGGAAATTCTGAAGATGTGAATTCATGGGTGCTGGAGTGGACGTCTGAAAACACTCACTACAAGGCACCAGCTACTGAATTGCTTTGTGCCTTACCTCTTAGTCCGCCCCTTGAAGGTGCTTGTTGCGTCTACAATGAACATGAGCTTACCGATCACTATATGCAAGTGCTGATGAAGCCGTTGAAGCCAGGTCAGTCCTCAAGAACAAAATTCCTTGTGAAGGAATTGATGTATGTGCCTCGGACTGTCTATCACATTCTGACAAAGACATTGAGTCCAATCAAGGGCCACGACTCAAATGAAGAAGAAGTCGTTGGCATCATGAAGAATCTGCTTTTCAATATCGTTCATGGCATTCCCATCAACTTCCATGATTTCTTCATGAGGACTCTGGCTAATGTCGCCATGTCACCATTTGAGTTGAATCCTTATGCACTTTGGATTATGAGATTCATCAGGACAAGGTCTTCACTCAACTATAAAGCTGATACACTGAACCATTGCAGCTACTTGCCCCCAATTGAAGTCCTCAAACGGACTTTTTCCTCAGCTGATGAAAAGGGCAAGGCTACTGCTGTAATTGATGAAGGCATTCGTCCATTGGATGGACAATTTCGCAAGGCTGCATCCTACTCCACCAATGATGACTCTGCCACCCATGACTCTGCCGCCAACGCACCCAAGCAAAATCCTCAAGGCACAGCACCCAGGGTGATGACTGACCGTGAGCTTCTCCTCAGTCTTCACCAGAAGGTTGATCGCGATCATAAATGGGTCAAGCATCAGTTTGGTTCAATTCTTCACAACATGACTGCTACCCACAATGCAGTGAAGAAAAACCACTACTACCTTCATGAAATCCTCAACCGCACCTGGGCTGTTCTGTCTCAAGTCTATAGTGAAGAAGATCTGAAGACAATGGTCTCAAGGACGATCTTGACTGGGTTGTACCTCCTCCGAAGAAGTACAAGAAGGTGAAGGTTCCTTCCTTGGTGGCCAGCTCCTATTCTTCATCATGTGACACTGATGAACATGAAGATTTGGATGACACTGCAGCAGGCCCTACTCCAACAACCGACCCCAACAACGCTGACGCTCCTTCATCACCTTGATACTCTTCAGGGGCGTTAGTCCTCATTTTTGACCCTTTTGGTCATTTGATGACAAAGGGGGAGAAATTTGAGTTAGTCTTCAAGCGGGTCTATCTTAAATGGGCGTTTTTTAAGTTGCAACTCTCGTTCTTTTGAAGACTTTGCTGGATCGAGTTGTAAACTTAAACTCTATGGTGACCTGATACTTTTGTTGTTTCTTCTGCATTCCTCGTTAATGTTATTGCACGCATGCTGAATTACATCAGTCACCATATTTCATCATGCATTTCAAATTCTTCATATATTATGTCAAATGCGTGTATGAATTACAAGATATAGGGGGAGATCTCCATGATTCAACTCTTCAAGTGTGCATTGCTTCAAAAGCAAATTCCTCACTATGCACATCTTCAGGGGGAGTTCTGCTATATCTTGCAATCAAATTCCTCAATATCAGTATTTACACTTCATATGTTTATCCCCGTTGAAAACTTAACCTATATTGTCATCAATCACCAAAAAGGGGGAGATTGTAAGTGCATCTAGTGCCCCTTAGTGATTTTGGTGTATTGAAGACGTATAGTTTAAGGGACTAATGCGTTTGTGAGTGTACACAGATCTATAAGTCTATGAGGAGTTTGATAATTACAGAGAAAGTCGACCACTAAAAATGAAGTTCTTCGACTGAAGACTTTGGATTACTGAAGACTTTCTGATGACTTTGAAGGTGAAGAAATTGGTGTGACCTTGAAGACTTGGTATTCATTTGAGGAACATGAAGCGTGAAGACTTTTGTTTTCGTAGTTTCATTGTCTCTTTCTTGAGTCATAGGAAACACCGTACTATTAAAGGGGGTCGAGGAAATACTAAGGAAAAATTTCCATGTGATGGTCAACTCAAAATCCTACACCTACCAATCCCTTCGAGTGAAGCCATTGGAAATCTCATACAGTTCAGTCATATTCTTCAGTGACAGAGACGAAGTTCTTCTGCTCTCTGAGGAATTTGTTCTGACTGAGGAGTTAGGAATTCGCCAGTGCGGATTGCCTACACAGTGAGGAACATGATAGGCCTGAGGAATTTGAACCTCAAATTTCCGACCGTTGCTGTGCTATGCGCCAGCTGTCCCAAAATATCTACCCACCTAACGGTCATATCATTGAAGGGAATTTATGTCTTATCATGCGGGCTGCTCCCTAGGCTATAAATAGCCGCCCCTACAACCACTAGCTGGTTGGCTGCTCCGAGAGAAACTGACACTTGTCATTTGAGAGCATCCCATCCCCCGAGGACTTTGAGCGAAAATCATCAAGTGAGGAAAAACACCAAACCCAAACACCTACAAACCCAAAGTGATTGAGCATCACTCAAGAGATTGATCCTTCGTGGATCCGATGCTTGTTACCTTTGAAGATTGTGCTTCTTCCAGACGGTTAGGCGTCATGGTCTAGAGCATCCAAGAGGAAATTGTGGATCGCCGAGTGACCGAGTTTGTGAAGGTTCGGAAGTCACCTGAAGACTTACCACGAGTGATTGGATGAGGTCTGTGTGACCTTAGTTCAAGGAGAATACGGTGAGGACTGTGTGTCCGGGACTGGGTGTCCTCAGGTTTAAATACCTAGCCGCTCCAACCAGACGTACAACTGAGACAACAGTTGGAACTGGTCTACCAAATCATTGTCTTCACCAAGCCAACTGGTTTTATTTCCTCAACTCTTTCATTTCCTCATTCCTGTGTTGTGCAATTGTTCGTATCTGTGTTTGAAGACTTTAACTGAAGACTTTCTCAATTTCCTCAGTTCAATTTCCTCAGTCTGTTTGTCTTCATCTTGTGTTATCATGTGTTTACGCTTTCTGTACTCTGTGCTTGTTTTCATTTCATCATGATGACTATGCTTGTGTTCTGCTATGCATACTTTTGAGTACTTATTCTGCTGCAAGTAGTTCTTCGCTAAGGAATTTCCTCACCCACAAATTCCTCAGTGAAGAATTTATAAAAATCGCCTATTCACCCCCCCCATTAGTCGATATAACGCACTTTCAAGTGTCAACTTTGCAGACATGTGGATCGTGTTAAGAATATGTTTTGTGATAGCTATATTGTTGAATTTTCTTATGATCCTACATGTAATTATTATGAGAGAGGAAAATATGGTTGTACAAATTTTCATGTCACTAAATTTCTTTCTATTGTTTCTTTCTTCTTCCTTGCATATGCTAGATCTTGCTTGCCTTGCTAATTTGTTTTCCTATAAAATGCCTATGCATAGGAAGTATGTTAGACTTATATGTGTTTGTTACGTGTTTCATGATGCTCTCTTTATGTTTCAATTCTTATATTTGATGTGAGCATCATTGAAATTATCAATGCCTAGCTAGGGGCGTTAAACGATAGCGCTTGTTGGGAGGCAACCCAATTTTATTTTTGTTTCTTGGTTTTTGGTTCTGTTTAATAATAAATATTTGATCTAACCTCTGGTTAGATGTGGTTTTCTGTTTTAATTAGTGTTTGTGCCAAGTAAACCTATAGGATCTTCTTGGATGATAGTTATTTGATATTGCTGAAAAAAATCAGAAACTTTCTGCTCACGAAAACAATTGTCCAAAATCACCAGAACGTGATAAAATACTGATTCTAATTGCAGTAGATCAATAAACAAATTATTTAGGTCGTCCTATTTTGGTAGAATTTTTGAGTTACAGAAAGTTTGCGTTTGATCCAGATTACTACAGACTGTTCTGTTTTTGACAGATTCTGTTTTTCGGGTGTTGTTTGCTTATTTTGATGAATCTATGAGTAGTATCTGAGGGTATGAACTATAGAGAAGTTGGAATACAGTAGGTTTAACACCAATATAAATGAAGAATGACTTCATTACAGTACTTTATGGTGGTGATTTGTTTTCTTATACTAACGGAGCTCATGAGATTTTCTGTTGAGTTTTGTGTTGTGAAGTTTTCAAGTTTTGGGTAAAGATTTGATGGATTATGGAATAAGGAGTGGCAAGAGCCTAAGCTTGGGGATTCCCAAGGCACCCCAAGGTAAAATTAAAGGAAAACTAAAAGCCTAAGCATGGGGATGCCCCGGAAGGCATCCCCTCTTTCGTCTTCATCTATCGGTAACTTTACTTGAGGCTATATTTTTATTTACCACACGATATGTGTTTTGCTTGGAGCGTCTTGTATGATTTGAGTCTTTTATTTTTAGTTTACCACAATCATACTTGGTGTACACACCTTTTGGGAGAGACACACATGAATCGGAATTTATAGGAATACTCTATGTGCTTCACTCATATCTTTTGAGCTAGATAATTTTGCTCTAGTGCTTCGCTTATATCTTTTTAGAGCACGGTGGTGGTTTTATTTTATAGAAATTGTTGATCTCTCATGCTTCACTTATATTATTTTGAGAGTCTTTTAGAACAACATGGTAGTTTGCTTTGGCTATAAAATTAGTCCTAATATGATGAACATCCAAGATGGGTATAATAAAAACTATCATATAAAGTGCATTGAATACTATGAGAAGTTTGATACTTGATAATTGTTTTTAGATATGAAGATGGTGATATTAGAGTCATGCTAGTTGAGTATTTGTGAATTTGAGAAATACTTGTTCTAAAGTTTGTGATTCCCGTAGCATGCACGTATGGTGAACCGTTGTGTGATGAAGTCAGAGCATTATTTATTTATTGATTGTCTTCCTTATGAGTGGCGGTCGGGGATGAGCGATGGTCTTTTCCTACCAATCTATCCCCCTAGGAGCATGCGCTATTACTTCGTTTGGATAACTAACAGATCTTTGCAACAAGTATGTGAGTTCTTTATGACTAATGTTGAGTCCATGGATTATACGCACTCTCACCCTTCCACCATTGCTAGCCTCTCTAATACCGCGCACCTTTCGCCGGTATCATACACCCACGATATACCTTCCTCAAAACAGCCACCATACCTACCTATTATGCCATTTCCATAGCCATTCCGAGATATATTTCCATGCAACTTACCACCGTTTCGTTTATTATGACACGTTTCATCATTGTCATATTGCTTTGCATGATCATGTAGTTGACATCGTATTTGTGGCAAAGCCACCTTATAATTGTTTTCATACATGTCACTCTTGATTCATTGCATATCCCGGTACACCTCCGGAGGCATTCACATAGAGTCATATTTTGTTCTAAGTATTGAGTTGTAATTTTTGAGTTGTAAGTAAATAAAAGTGTGATTATCATCATTATTAGAGCATTGTCCCAAGTGAGGAAAGGATGATGGAGACTATGATTCCCCCACAAGTCGGGATGAGACTTCGGACGAAAAAGAGAAAAGGAGGCCATAAAAAAAGAAAAAGGCCCAAATAAAAAAAATAAAAAATGAGAGAAAAACAGAGAAGGGACAATGTTACTATCCTTTTACCACACTTGTGCTTCAAAGTAGCACCATGATCTTCATGATAGAGAGTATCCTATGCTATCACTTTCATATACTAGTGGGAATTTTACATTATAGAGCTTGGCTTGTATATTCCAATGATGGGCTTCCTCAAAATGCCCTAGGTCTTCGTGAGCAAGCAAGTTGGATGCACACCCACTTAGTTTCTTTTGTTGAGCATTCATACACTTATTACTCTAGTGCATCCGTTGCATGGCAATCCCTACTCACTCACATTGATATCTGTTGATGGGCATCTCCATAGCCCGTTTATACGCCTAGTTGATGTGAGACTATCTTCTCCTTTTTGTCTTCTCCAAAACCACCATTCTATTTCACCTATAGTGGTATTTCCATGGCTCACGCTCATGTATTGCGTGAAGATTGAAAAAGTTTGAGAACATCAAAATTATGAAACAATTGCTTGGCTTGTCATCGGTGTTGTGTATGATTAAATATGTGATGAAGATAGAGAATAGCCAGACTATATGATTTTGTAGGGATAACTTTCTTTGGCCATGTTATTTTGAGAAGACATGATTGCTTTGTTAGTATGCTTGAAGTATTATTATTTTTATGTCAATATTAAACTTTTGTCTTGAATCTTTCGGATCTGAACATTCATGCCACAATAAAGGAAATTACATTGATAAATATGCTAGGTAGCATTCCACATCAAAAATTCTGTTTTTATCATTTACCTACTCGAGGACGAGCAGGAATTAAGCTTGGGGATGCTTGATACGTCTCCAACGTATCTATAATTTTTGATTGTTCCATGCTATTATATTATCTGTTTTGGATGTTTAATGGGCTTTACTAAGCACTTTTATATTATTTTTGGGACTAACCTACTAACCAAAGGCCCAGTGCAAATTGTTGTTTTTTTGCCTATTTTAGTGTTTCGCGGAAAAGGAATATCAAACGGAATCCAACTGGAATGAAACCTTCGGGAGAGTTATTTTTGGAACAAACGTGATCCAGAGGACTTGGAGTCGATGTCAAGAAAGAAGCAAGGAGGCCACGAGGCAGGGAGGCGCGCCTGCCCCCCTGGGCGTGCCCCCCAACCTCGGGGCCCCCTCGCAGCTCCACCGACCTACTTCTTCCTCCTATATATATATCCATATACCCTGAAAACATCCAGGAGCACGACGAAACCCTATTTCCACCGCCGCAACCTTCTGTACCCGTGAGATCCCATCGGCCTTTTCCGGCGCTCCACTGGAGGGGGAATCGATCACGGAGGGCTTCTACATCAACACCATGGCCTCTTCGATGATGTGTGAGTAGTTTACCACAGACCTTCGGGTCCATAGTTATTAGCTAGATGGCTTCTTCTCTCTCTTTGGATCTCAATACAAAGTTCTCCTCGATTCTCTTGGAGATCTATTCGATGTAATTCTTTTTGCGGTGTGTTTGTCGAGATCTGATGAATTGTGGGTTTATGATCAAGATTATCTATGAACAATATTTGAGTCTCCTCTGAATTCCTTTATGTATGATTTAATATCTTTGCAAGTCTCTTCGAATTATCAGTTTGGTTTGGCCTACTAGATTGATCTTTCTTGCAATGGGAGATGTGCTTATCTTTGGCTTCAATCTTGTGTTGCTCGATCCCAGTGAAAGAAGGGGAAACGACACGTATTGTATTGTTGCCATCAAGGATAAAAAGATGGGGTTTATATCATATTTCTTGAATTTATCCCTCTACATCATGTCATCTTGCCTAATGTGTTACTCTGTACTTATGAACTTAATACTCTAGATGCATGCTGGATAGCGGTCGATGTGTGGAGTAATAGTAGTAGATGCAAAATCGTTTCGACCTACTTGTCGTGGACGTGATGCCTATATACATGATCATGCCTGATAATCTCATAAGCATGCACTTTTCTATCAATTGCTCGACAGTAATTTGTTCACCCACCGTAATACTTATGCTATCTTGAGAGAAGCCACTAGTGAAACCTATGGCCCCCGGGTCTATTTTTCCATCATATTAATCTCCCATCAACTAGCTGTTTCTGGCGCCGTTCATTTTGCAATCTTTACTTTTGAATCTATACAACAAAAATACCAAAATATTTATCTTATTATCTCTATCCGATCTCACTGTTGCAAGTGGCCATGAAGGGATTGACAACCCGTTTATCGCGTTGGTTGCAAGGTTCTTTTTTTTCTGTAGGTACGAGGGATTTGCGTGTAGTCTCCTACTGGATTGATACCTTGGTTCTCAAAAACTGAGGGAAATACTTATGCTACTTTGTTGCATCACCCTTTCCTCGTCAAGGGAAAACCAACGCATGCTCAAGAGGTAGCACACAGCTGGCACCCCCAGATTCTCGAGGAGGCAGATAGTGCGGAGGTTAAGATGTTAATGGACAAGATAAAAATTCTCGCCCAATCCGGACTGTCCATAATTGAGGTCATAGCGATTTCCATAACGCGAGGTGTTCAGCCACTCCAATCCAGAGGACTCCCCATGTGGAACTAGAACGGGGAGGATGATACATCTCGCTACGGGTGCAAGGGTCCAAACAACTTCGCCGCCCTGGCCGCCATGTTGGCTGATCTTTATAAAGGGGAGAAAGAAGAATCCACCTGCCTTAAGTGCCAAGATGGCTTTTCCATGTACAACCCCCCTAGCTGGGTAAGCCTTTAATCCAGAACCTCACTCAATCTTCTTCCTGAGTCACAACTAGTTGAACTTAACCCGACAACTTTTAACAGGAATGGAGGAAGGCTACTGCGGGCATCTATAGCCCTGCGCCGCAGCCGGCGGACCATATTTGGGACCTAGATCCAGGATTTGAGGAGGATTTGGATATATCCGGAGATCTCAAGGAGGGGGTCTTCTATCAGGCGAGCTATGACGGCACAGAAGTGGCCATTGTAGCCGATTACCCCGGCCTTCTCCCTTCTTCCCATGTAAGTGCCTAGGGAGCGTCTCCTCCAAAAGAGTTTTCCCATCGCGCCTCACCCACTGCACTGTCTCGTGCTTCAAAGGGGCGATGCTCGTCTCACCACGCCGCATCGGGGTCATTGCTACCTCTTGAGCACTGTGTTGGTTTTCCTTTGAAGATGAAAGGGTGATGCAGCAAAGTAGCATAAGTATTTCCCTCTTTTTTGAGAACCAAGGTATCAATCCAGTAGGAGGCCACACGCAAGTCCCTCGTACCTACACAAAAAATAAGAACCTTGCAACCAACGCGATAAAGGGGTTCTCAATCCCTTCACGGCCACTTGCAAAAGTGAGATCTGATAGAGATGATAAGATAATATTTTTGGTATTTTTATGATAAAGACTAAAAGTAAAGAAAGCAAAATAAATGGCGATAGAAATAGCTTGTGGACGGAAGATTAATATGATGGAGAATAGACCCGGGGGCCATAGGTTTCACTAGTGGCTTCTCTCAAGATAGCATAAGTATTACGGTAGGTGAACAAATTACTGTCGAGCAACTGATAGAAAAGTGCATAATTATGAGAATATCTAGGCATGATAATGTATATATGCATCACGTCCGCGACAAGTAGACCGACTCCTTCCTGCATCTACTACTATTACTCCACACATCGACCGCTGTCCAGCATGCATCTAGAGTATTAAGTTCATAAGAACAGAGTAACGCATTAGGTAAGATGACATGATGTAGAGGGATAAACTCATGCAATATGATATAAACCCCATCTTTTTATCGTTGATGGCAACAATACAATACGTGTCGTTTCCCCTACTGTCACTGGGATCGAGCACCGCATGATTGAACCCAAAGCTAAGCACTTCTCCCATTGCAAGAAAGATCAATCTAGTAGGCCAAACCAAACTGATAATTCGAAGAGACTTGCAAAGGTAACCAATCATACATAAAAGAATTCAGAGAAGATTCAAATATTGTTCATAGATAATCTTGATCATAAACCCACAATTCATCGGATCTCGACAAACATACCGCAAAAAGAGTTACATTGAATAGATCTCCAAGAAGATCAAGGAGAACTTTGGATTGAGATACAAAGAGAGAGAAGAAGCCATCTAGCTAATAACTATGGACCCGAAGGTCTGTGGTAAACTACTCACACATCATCGGAGAGGCTATGGTGTTGATGTAGAAGCCCTCCGTGATGTATGCCCCCTCCGACAGAGCGCCGGAAATGGCCCCAAGATGGGATCTCACGGGTACAGAAGGTTGCAGCGGTGGAATTAGGTTTTCGTGGTCCTCCTCGATGGTTTCGGGGTACGTAGGTATATATAGGATGAAGAAGTAGGTTGGTGGAGCCACGAGGGGCCCACGAGGGTGGATGGCGCGCCCAGGGGGGTAGGCGCGCCCCCTGCCTCGTGGCCTCCGCGTTGTTTTCTTGACGTCCACTCCAAGTCCTCTGGATCACGTTTGTTCCAAAAATAACTCTCTTGAAGGTTTCATTCCATTTGGACTCCGTTTGATATTTCTTTTCTGCGAAACACTGAAATAGGCAAAGAAAACAGCAATTTGCATTGGGCCTTGGGTTAATAGGTTAGTCCCAAAAATAATATGAAAGTGTATAAATAAGCCCGTTAAACATCCAAAACAGAATATATAATAGCATGGAGCAATCAAAAATTATAGATACGTTGGAGACGTATCAAGCATCCCCAACTTAATTCCTGCTCGTCCTCGAGTAGGTAAATGATAAAAACAGAATTTTTGATGTCGAATGCTACTTAGCATGTTTCTCAATGTAATTTTCTTTATTGTGGCACGAATGTTCAGATCCGAAAGATTCAAGATAAAAGTTTAATATTGACATAAACATAATAATACTTCAAGCATGCTAACCAAACAATTATGTCTTATCAAAATAACATAGCCAAAGAAAGCTTATCCCTACAAAATCATATAGTTTGGCTATGCTTCAATTTCGTCACACAAAATGCTCTCATCATGCACAACCCCGATGACAAGCCAAGAAATTTTTTCATACTTAGCATTTTCAAACTCTTTCAACTTTTACGCAATATATGAGCGCGAGCCATGGACATAGCACTATGGGTGGAATAGAATATAATGATTGAGGTTGTGTGAGAAGAAAAAAAGGGAGAAAGTCTCACATTGACGCGGCTAATCAACGGGCTATGGAGATGCCCATCAATTGATGTCAATGCAAGGAGTAGGGATTGTCATGCAATGATGCACTAGAGCTATAAATATATGAAAGCTCAACAAAATAAACTAAGTGGGTGTGCATCCAACTCACTTGCTCACGAAGACCTATGGCATTTGGAGGAAGCCCATCATTGGAATATACAAGCAAAGTTCTATAATGTAAAATTCCCACTAGTATATGAAAGTGACAAAATAGGAGACTCTCTATCATGAAGATCATGGTGATATTTTGAAGCACAATTGTGGTAAAAGGATAGTAACATTGTCCCTTCTCTCTTTTTCTCTCTTTTTTTTATTTGGGCCTTCTTTTTTTTATGTCCTCTTTTATTTTATTTTTTTCATCCGGAGTCTCATCCCAACTTGTGGGGGAATCATAGTCTCCATCATCCTTTCCTCACTTGGGACAATGCTCTAATAATGATGGTCATCACACTTTTATTTACTTACAACTCAAAGATTACAACTCAATACTTAGAACAAAATATGACTCTATGTGAATGCCTCCGGCGGTGTACCGGGATATCCAATGAATCAAGAGTGACATGTATGAAAGAATTATAAAGGTGGCTTTGCCACAAATACGATGTCAACTACATGATCATGCAAAGCAATATGACAATGATGATGCGTGTCATAATAAACGGAACAGTGGAATGTTGCATGGAAATATATCTCGGAATGGCTATGGAAATTCCATAATAGGTAGGTATGGTGGCTGTTTTGAGGAAGATATAAGGAGGTTTATGTGTGATAGAGCGTATCATATCACGGGGTTTGGATGCACCGGCGAAGTTTGCACCAACTCTCAAGGTGAGAAAGGGCAATGCATGGTACCAAAGGGGCTAGCAATGATGGAAGGGTGAGAGTGCGTATAATCCATGGACTCAACATTAGTCATAAAGAACTCACATACTTATTGCAAAAATCTACAAGTCATCAAGGCCAAGCACTGCGCGCATGCTCCTAGGGGGATAGATTGGTAGGAAAAGACCATCGCTCGTCCCCGACCGCCACTCATAAGGAAAGCAATCAAAGAACACCTCATCCTTGAAATTTGTCACATAACGTTTACCATACGTGCATGCTACGGGACTTGCAAACTTCAACACAAGTATTTCTCAATTTCATAATTGCTCAACTAGCACACCTCTAATATTACCACCTTTATATCTCAAAACAACTATCAAGTATCAAACTTCTCTTACTATTCAATGCACTTTGTAAACTACCATGCTGTTCTAAAGGACTCTCAAAATGATATAAGTGAAGCATGAGAGATCAATAATTTCTAATATAACCACCACCGTACTCTAAAAGGTATAAGTGAAGCACTAGAGCAAAATTGTTTAGCTCAAAAGATATAAGTGAAGCACATAGAGTATTCTAATAAATTACGAATAATGTGTGTCTCTCTCAAAAGGTGTGTACAGCAAGGATGATCGTGTTCAACTAAAAATCAAAGACTAAAATCATACAAGATGCTCCAAGCAAAACACATATCATGTGGTGAATAAAAATATAGCTCCAAGTTAAGTTACCGATGGACGAAGAAAAAAAGAGGGGATGCCTTCCGGGGCATCCCCAAGCTTAGGCTTTTTGGTGTCCTTAGATTTTACCTTGGGGGCCTTTGGCATCCCCAAGCTTAGGCTCTTCCCCTCCTTGTTCCAAAATCCATCAAATCTTTACCGAAAACTTGAAAACTTCACAACACAAAACTTAACAGAAAATCTCGTGAGCTCCGTTAGCGAAAGGAAACAAAACACCACTTGAAGGTACTGTAATGAACTCATTCTTTATTTATATTGGTGTTAAACCTACTGTATCCCAACTTCTGTATGGTTCATAAGCTTCATTACTAGCCATAGATTCATCAAAATAAGCAAACAACACGCGAAAAACAGAATCTGTCAAAAACAGAACAGTCTGTAGTAATCTGTAACTAACGCAAACTTATGGAACTCCAAAAATTCTAAAATAAATTTCTGGACGTGAGGAATTTATCTATTAATCATCTGCAAAAAGAATAAACTAAATATCACTCTCCAGTAAAACGTTGTAGCTAATCTCGTGAGCACTAAAGTTTCTGTTTTTTACAGCAAGATCACAAAGACTTTCCCCAAGTCTTCCCAAAGCTGCTACTTGGCAAAAACACTAATTAAAACACAAAACCACATCTAAACAGAAGCTAGATGGATTATTTATTAATAAAAAGAACCAAAAAGTAAGAAACTAAAATAAAATTGGGTTGCCTCCCAACAAGCGCTATCGTTTAACGCCCCTAGCTAGGCATAAAGGCAAGGATAGATCTAGGCATTGCCATCTTTGGTAGGCAATCCATAAGTAGATCTCATGATAGATTCATAAGGTAATTTAATTTTCTTCCTTGGAAAGTGTTCCATGCCTTTCCTTAACGGAAATTGGAATCTAATATTTCCTTCCTTCATATCAATAATTGCACCAATCGTTCTAAGGAAAGGTCTACCAAGAATAATAGGACATGAAGGATTGCAATCTATATCAAGAACGATGAAATCTATTCTTCCCATAGGTTTCTTAATGGTGGAATCCGCAAGGTGCAAGTTTAAAGAACAATCATCAAATTCACGGAAACCCAACATATCACACAAAGTTTTTGGAATTGTGGAAACACTAGCACCCAAATCACACAAAGCATAGCATTCATGATCCTTAATTTTAATTTTAATAGTAGGTTCCCACTCATCATAAAGTTTTCTAGGGATAGAAACTTCCAATTCAAGCTTTTCTTCATAAGATTGCATTAAAGCATCAACGATATGTTTAGTAAAAGCCTTATTTTGACTATAAGTATGCGGAGAATTTAGCACGGATTGCAACAAGGAAATACAATCTATTAAAGAACAATTATCATAATTAAATTCCTTAAAATCCAAGATAGTGGGTTCATTGCTATCTAAAGTTTTGACTTCTTCAATCCCACTTTTGCCAAATTTTGCATGTAGATCTAAAAAACTCCGAATCATTGGGACGCCTTTTAACTAAAGTTGACTCATCTCCAGTCCCATCATTATCAAGATTCATATTGCAAAACAAAGATTTAATAGGGGACACATCAATTACTTTTAGATTTTCATCTTTATTATCATGAAAACTAGAAGAACACGCTTTCATAAAGCAATCTTTTTTAGCACGCATCCTAGCGGTTCTTTCCTTGCACTCATCAATGGAAATTCTCATGGCTTTGAGAGACTCATTGATATCATGCTTAGGTGGAATAGATCCAAGTTTCAAAGAATCAACATCAAGAGAAATTATATCCACGTTCCTAGCCAATTCATCAATCTTAGGTGATTTTTCTTCAAGCAAAGCACTGAAATTCTTTTGAGAAATCATAAATTCTTTAACACTAGTCTCAAAATCAGAGGGCATCTTATTAAAATTTCCATAAGAGTTGTTTTAGGAATTACCATAATTATTAGAGGAATTACTAGGATACGGCCTAGGATTAAAGTTTCCTCTATAAGCGTTGTTACAAAAATTGTTCCTACCAATAAAATTCACATCCATAGATTCATTATTATTCTCAATCAAAGTAGACAAAGGCATATCATTGGGATCAGAAGAAACACTCTTATTAGCAAACAATTTCATAAGTTCATCCATCTTTCCACTCAAAACATTAATTTCTTCAATTGCATGCACCTTTTTACTAGTAGATCTTTCAGTGTGCCATTGAGAATAATTAACCATAATATTATCTAGGAGTTTAGTAGCTTATCCTAAAGTGATTTCCATAAAAGTGCCTCCCATGGCCGAATCTAAAAGATTTCTAGAAGCAAAATTCAATCCGGCATAAATTTTTGTATAATCATCCATAAATTCAAACCATGTGTAGGGCAATTACGTATCATTAATTTCATTCTCTTCCAAGCTTGTGCAACATGTTCATGATCAAGTTGCTTAAAGTTCATAATATCGTTTCTAAGAGAGATGATCTTAGCGGGAGGAAAATACTTAGAGATAAAAGCATGTTTGCACTTATTCCAAGAATCAATACTATTTTTAGGCAAAGACGAAAACCAAGTTTTAGCTCGATCTCTAAGCGAAAAAGGAAATAGCTTCAATTTAACAATATCATTGTCCACATCTTTCTTCTTTTGCATATCACACAATTCAACAAAGCTATTTAGATGGGTAGCGGCATCTTCACTAGGAAGGCCGGCGAATTGATATTTCATGACAAGATTCAGCAAGGCAGCATTAATTTCACAAGATTCAGCATCGGTAAGAGGAGCAATCGGAGTGCTAAGAAAATCATTGTTGTTCGTATTGGCAAAGTCACACAATTTAGTATTATCTTGAGCCATCGTGACAAGCAAGCAATCTAACACACAAGCAAACAAGAAGCAAGCAAAAAAGAGGCAAACGGAAAGAGAGGGCAAATAAAACGGCAAGGGTGAAGAGGGGGTGGAAAACGAGAGGCAAATGGCAAATAATGTAATGCGAGGGATAAGAGTTTGTGATGGGTACTTGGAATGTCTTGACTTGTGCGTAGGCTCCCCGGCAACGGCGCCAGAAATCCTTCTTGCTACCTCTTGAGCACTGCGTTGGTTTTCCCTTGAAGAGGAAAGGGTGATGCAGCAAAGTAACGTAAGTAATTCCCTCAGTTTTTGAGAACCAAGGTATCAATCCAGTAGGAGGCCACACGCAAGTCCCTCGTGCCCACACAAACAAATAAGAACCTTGCAACCAACGCGATAAAGGGGTTGTCAATCCCTTCACGGCCACTTGCAAAAGTGAGATCTGATAGAGATGATAAGATAATATTTTTGGTATTTTTATGATAAAGACTAAAAGTAAAGAAAGCAAAATAAACGGCGATAGAAATAGCTTGATGGAAGATTAATATGATGGATAATAGACCCGGGGGCCATAGGTTTTACTAGTGGCTTCTATCAAGATAGCATAAGTATTACGGTGGGTCAAAAAATTACTGTCGAGCAATTGATAGAAAAGTGCATAATTATGAGAATATCTAGGCATGATCATGTATATAGGCATCACGTCCGCGACAAGTAGACCGACTCCTGCCTACATCTACTACTATTACTCCATACATCAACCGTTGTCCAGCATGCATCTAGAGTATTAAGTTCATAAGAACAGAGTGACGCATTAGGTAAGATGACATGATGTAGAGGGATAAACTCATGCAATATGATATAAACCCCATCTTTTTATCCTCGATGGCAACAATACAATACGTGTCGTTTCCCCTACTGTCACTGGGATCGAGCACCGGATGATTGAACCCAAAGCTAAGCACTTCTCCCATTGCAAGAAAGATCAATCTAGTAGGCCAAACCAAACTGTAATTCGAAGAGACTTGCAAAGATAACCAATCATACATAAAAGAATTCAGAGAAGATTCAAATGTTGTTCATAGATAATCTTGATCATAAACGCACACTTCATCGGATCTCGACGAACACACCGCAAAAAGAGTTACATGGAATAGATCTCCAAGAAGATTGAGGAGAACTTTCTATTGAGATCCAAAGAGAGAGAAGAAGCCATCTAGCTAATAACTATGGACCTGAAGGTCTGTGGTAAACTACTCACACATCATCGGAGAGGCTATGGTGTCGATGTAGAAGCCCTCCGTGATCGATGCCCCCTCCGGCAGAGTGCCAGAAAAGGCCCCAAGATGGGATCTCATGGGTACAGAAGTTTGCGGCGGTGGAATTAGGTTTTCGTGGTGCTCCTCGATGGTTTCGGGGTACGTAGGTATATATAGGAGGAAGAAGTAGGTCGGTGGAGCCACGAGGGGCCCATGAGGGTGGAGGGCGCGCCCAGGGGGTAGGCGCGCCGCCCTGCCTCTTGGCCTCCTCGGTGATTTCTTGACGTCCACTCCAAGTCCTCTAGATCACGTTTGTTCCAAAAATAACTCTCCCGAAGGTTTCATTCCGTTTGGACTCCGTTTGATATTTCTTTTCTGCGAAACACTGAAATAGGAAAAAAAACAGCAATTTGCACTGGGCCTTGGGTTAATAGGTTAGTCCCAAAAATAATATGAAAGTGTATAAATAAGCCCATTAAACATCCAAAACAGGATATATAATAGCATGGAGCAATCAAAAATTATAGATACATTGGAGACATATCAGTCGTCCCTTAAGAAGGGGACGCCGACGCAAGGCGGATCTTCGAAAAGAAATGCGGACGGCGATACTTCCAAGCCGCTACCTTCATCAAAAACGTACGGTCTTTAATACGTCTGGCGGCAAACATACCGAACTGTGACCTTTTCTATTGTGCCCTATTTCAGGAAGAGCATTCATCGGACTGTATCCAGAGATACTGCCGGACATATGTCCACCAATCCGACCCCGGACCCTACCTCTAGGCTAGAGTTGATACGGGTGCAATGCCGGATTGCCCTATCTCTGATGATTCAGATAATGTATCCGTCACCAACTCCGAAGTGGAGAGTGCAATGAACCATCGGCGCCGGAGGGCAGCTATGCGTGATCCTAACTTTACTGAAGAGGCATTCAATGCCTTTAGCTCGGCAGATGCATATATCTGAGCTACTCGGGATGGGCTTGCTGGAGCCACTTACCAGCTTTCAAAGGATATGCGGGTAAGATTATTTTGTGTAGATTCGATAGTCATATACCAGTAGCCCCCGAGACTTGAAAACAGTTGAAGCAACTAATTTTAAGGATCGATGTATAATCAGGTACTCACGGAGAAGAACAACATGCTACCTCAGGAGCTAGAACAGTGTCAGACCCAGCTGGCTGCCGTTACCGCCGAACTGGCGAAATCCAAGGAGGCACCGACTGGTAATGTCCCCTTTTGTCCGGGAAATACGATCATGTGCCTGTAATGTTTATGCGAATAAATATTGTTGTATTTTATGATAGCAGGATCGTCGGATCAGCTGGAAGAGAAACTGAAGGCCACACAGGCTGATAAAGAACATGCCGAAAGGGAAGAGGCCGCTGGTCAACGTGTACTTACACGGGCCAGGGACGAGAAGAACAAGCTGCAGAATGCCAACACCCAGCTCGGCAAAGAGCTGAAAGACGTGCGAGCCCAACTGTCGGACGCCTTGAAGGAGAATAGAAAGCTGAGAGGCGGCATATTCAGTATGCCTGTAAACTTATTTTCGTACAGTTCGGTAAAGCGAATCGTAACAAGTTTATTTCTGTAGGTGTGCTAACAGTGCGGCCCGAACAAGAGGTGTCCGTATTTCAAGGCGACCTGCTACAAGAGCTGTCCAAGATGCATGAGCAAGCTCGAAAGGCAATGACAAATATTGCTAAGGCTTTATGGCCAGCCGATTCTCCTCCAGGAAGTATGGAGGAACTCGTCAATTTATTCAAGGCAGCTCGGCGCCATTTTGCACCATGGAAGATATCAGCATGCCGAGAAGGTGCTCGGGAAGCCTGGGCCATGGTAAAAACACGGTACACCAAACTTGATCCGAATCATATGGTGCAGGTCGGACCTCGGGGATCCGATGGACAGGAAATTCCGGTCAGCTTGGTGTACGACCAAGTGAAGATGGCCGCCAAGTATTCACAACAAGATTGTGAACTAGACAAGATGTTAGAGGGTCTAGAGGAAGAAGAAGTTTTTGAGTCCAAGTAGCAATGTACTTTCATCGACAAACTTGTCTCCAACCGAATTTGTAAAACTATTGTCATGGCAGACTTTCTGCTTCGACCTCCGAAGACCCGAGGGTTGGAGTGTTTCCGAATACTGTACCGTAGGTAAACACCAAAGTATGTTCGGAAACCAGGCAGTCCGGTTATAGTTGCTTGAACAGACAAGTTGTGTTCGGGGAGTTATGTTATATTACATTTAATTGTAAGAAACATCTACCAGGGAGAATAGTTTCGTTAAGGGTTCCTTTCCCTGGGCCAGCATGCGTTGTTTGTTTGCATGCCGAAGCTGTGATGCTAAAGATCACAGTGTACATTATAGTCTGGGGGTTGTGTATTGCAACGAGGGCAATTCGTCTTTTGTCCGCCGACCACTTATTCTCTTAAGAACGCTAGCTTTCGGCTTCACCCAGACTGAGGTACATGTCCGGATAACCCGATTGTAACAATCACAGAGGTGCTCCCTTTATGCCCTAGCCGAACAAGTGGGAACGTAGGGCATAAGCACAGGAGCCAGGCAACCTAGCTTGGCAAAATCTTAAGTCATAAAAGGTGCATATAAAGGCGAAGGAAAGACATATATGAGTGGACAACACATATATACGGTGAGCTTGATGCTCGAAAAAGGAAAATAAGCTTCTGTGAAAAGAAGCCCCCAGGTATTGTGGGGTATGTACATTTAAAGATGTATACCCCTCAGGTGTACGGTTTATCCGATCACAAGCTAGAAGTCGTATAAAAACGAAAAAAGAGGAAAAAGGTGAAAGAGAGGAAAAAGGTGAAAGTGTAGCGACCAGACCTCAAACAGTCTGTGCTGCTGTGCACCAGTGTCATCCCTGGATCAGTAATGCTGACACGCACAGTACAAATGGAGGATTTATAACAGAGTAGCAATCACACACTTATTACAATGAATATCTCAAAAGAGAATAAGTATGATAAATATGGCTTAAGGCCATCTAAAAACAATAACAGCGGAAGGCTTCGAAGATAAGTGAGTCCATCAACTCCAACGGCATCACTGAGTATAAGACCACGACCTAATGCACCTTACTCGCCGTCTGAAAAGTCTGCAACATGAAACGTTGCAGCCCGAAAACGGGTCAGCACATGGAATATGCTGGCAATATAACACATAGAGAATAATGAACATAAAGTGCTATACTACATGCATATATGGCTGGTGGAAAGCTCTATGGTTACAGTTTTGCGAAAAGCCAATTTTTCCCTACTGCAAAGGAATAAGTTATGTTTAACTATCATGGTGGTTGTTAAACATTGAGAAGGTACCTCCAACTCAATCCCAATTAAGTGTCATCATTAACCCAACAAAATTAATTAAAGTAACATGGTGATGAGATTCACATGATAATCCAGGTACTAGATACTCAAGTTGTCCATAACCGGGGACACGGCTAATCATGAGTTGTTTGTACACTCTGCAGAGGTTTGTGCACTTTTCCCCACAAGACTCGATCGCCTCCGCCTGATTCTCGCACTGCATGATGTTTGAGAAACGGATGACCGAGACACAGTCTTTCAGAAGCGTAAACTCTCTACTCTGGGTAGACCGTACCACCTACATCCCCTACATCTGCTAGTCTACCTCTTCAAGAGCTCACACAACTTAATCAACTATGCTAGAGCCCATAATAGCTTGTGGCTGCACATGGAAGTTTCTAGCATGAATAATCTCATGATCCCTTTGAGCCTGGGTGGCGGTCCATAGGATGATCACACGGGTACTCCGGGATATCCAAAAATACAGGCAGCACTGGGTTCTCCAGGTGCCTCAATCCACCCAGATGTGAGTTTTAGTTGCCACCTTAAGTAAACCATTAATTAACAATCTCACATCTGTCATGAATATCTCTCAAACCCAATCCACGTCTACAAGCATAGCATAGTGATATAAGCAACGTAGAAGTAACTCCCAAGGGTTTGATAATAAAACAGGTAATAGGTACTACCTCAACTACTTCCCAATACCCACAATTTAATTAGATCCTAACCATGCAATGTTTGAGGATTGATCTAATGCAATAAAACTGGGTAGTGAAAAGTATGATCAAAGTGTTACTTGCCTTGCTGATGATCCGTGAAACCTATAGATTCGAAGTAACAAGCGGCGCACTCCGGGTACTCTATCGCAAACAAACAAGCAAACAATAAGTACTCATCTAATGCACAGGTAAAACTCGAATAAAAGATACAACCAGAAAGTTCAACTTAAGAACTCCGGTTTGCAAAAAGAATCAAATCGAACGAAGCAACGAAGGTCAAACGGCGAAAGAAACAAGCTTCGTTTACTAATCTGGATCTTGGTCAAATTTTACAGTAGCAAAAACTTGTTTGAGTAGGTTAAACGGAAAGAGAATTTCGAGACGAAACTCTAGGCGCTTGAATCGCCTGATTCCGATAAACGAGCGAAAAGATAAACGAAAACGAAGATCCGATCAGGAATCGGGATCTGGAAAAATCGCGGAAAAATCCGAAAAAAAGGGAAAACTGACGAACGGTTAAACGAACGAACGTTTGTTAACAGCGGAAATCCGACGAACACGTTCGTTAAAACGAACAGGTCGGTGAACGTTCACTAAATAATAAAACCGAAAAAATAAACCGATCTAGGGTTTAGAAAAAAA